>NW_020955033.1:35602543-35633299 GCF_900497805.2 Vombatus ursinus
GGATGGATGGATGGATGGATGGATGGATGGATGGATGGATGGATGGATGGATGGACATTAACGAAGCACTTGTGGCAAACATTGTGCTAAATGCTGAGAACACAAATAGAAAAGCAAGACAATCCCCACCCTGAAGGAACTCATACTCTATTTGGAGGAAAAACGCACATGAAAGAAAGTTCACTGCCGGTGAGATGGCAAGGCCCAGGAGTACTGCCTCTTCATAAGTAGATCAAGTGATAGTGCCAGAGGTCAGAAGGATGTAGAGACCAAACAGATTGTAAGGCCTGGAGGATCTTAGGATGCATCGTCAGAACAAATGATGAGGACTAGAGGTCCGCCATCTCACAGGAATTAGAGTTGATGATTTCCATTTCATCTCAGCCATATGAATAGTCAGCTCAAATATGTTCTAGGTACTTTGTCCAGGAGTCAGCCAAGTGTTCAATCAAAACTGGAATTTGAACTGTATCTTCTGACTTGCAATGCCATGCCTTTTTGCATAAGACAACACTACTCTAATGCAGCAAAGTGCTAGAAACTTTTGATGAGGAAGTAGTTAAGATCAAGGCCATTTTCCTTTGGAGCATGTTCCCAGTATGGGTTTGTCCCTTTACTATTAGCCAGACTACTAGACTTGGGACTACTTTTCATAGAAGGGGCCAACTGACAGATGATATCCAGAATGAAAGGTTTTTTTTTTCTTTTATAGTAGATTCAGATTAGAAAGAATGAATTTGTTACCTACTTTATCAGGAAATTCTGTTTGCTTAGAATGAGGTATAGCTATAGTTCTACCTTGGAAAAATTCTGTAGCTATTTCCTCCCCCCAAATAAAACACCTGTGGTCTTCAATGTATGATTTTATAAGATTAAATATATCCAGACAATTTTGAAAGTAGGAGGGAGGCACTTGGTATTCAGGGAAGCTAAAGTATTGCAAACATCTTTTTACAGTAGATTTTCCTTGGCCACTCCCTAACAAAGAAAGAACAGAAAATGAATGGTTATTGTAATTTGGCTATATTTGATATAAACACACTTCACTTAAATCTAGGTAATTTTCCTGAGCCTTGCCCCTTTTGTAATTCAGATTACTAGTTTTTAAGGGAGAAGAAAGCACAGGTGATGGAAACAAACGGACCATCCCCTAGAGTATGTGGTTCAGCAGTGTGTATGTGATGGAAATTCATCCTGTAAATCATAGTGAACTATGTAGGGCTTGTTTAGAGACTCAACCCGAAAAAACATACAACCTCCCAAAAAAGTCCCCTTAATTTTCTTTGTGTTTCCAAAAGGTCAAATGTTGCAAATACTGGCCAGATGACACGGAGATATATAAAGACATTAAAGTTACCCTAATAGAAACAGAACTTCTGGCAGAATATGTAATTCGAACATTTGCTGTGGAAAAGGTAAGTTTTCATTCTTTCTTGATGAAGCTGTGATATTGTAAATATCAATTTTGTTACAGTGATTTTAGTAATTTCTGATTCATCTGGGATAATTTAAATGTGATTCCACCAGGAGGCAAAAAGCTAACTAGAGGCCTTCTCTCGATCCCTTTCTACCCTTATATTCTTTGACAAGCTCAGTCCAATCCCTTTTCATAAGACAATCCATGTTATAGAGCATTGGATTTGTAGTCAAGAGACCTAGGTTCAAATTCTGACTTGACTGGAACCCAAATCATTTCACCTCTCAGCCTCAGATTCCTCACTTGTAAAATGGAAATGATTTCACCTTATACTTAAGTACCTTATGGGATCATTGTGAGAAAAAAAATGTTTCATTAACCCTAAAATTCTGTAGAAATGTTAATTATTCTCATAGGACTCTACCTTTTGCAGCCAACCCAAAAGGTAGATTTTGTTTATTTCCCTAGCTATATAGCTAATGTGTATGGTCTGCTTCCTAGCTGTTTGTTTTTAGTCTACTTGGTGGTATCTTTCCCATTCAGATATATGTTGGTGCATTTTCTTTGTGTTCTTTGCCCACCATCATTAAATGTGTAACAGAAAAGCGCATCGGAAGTTTTTTGTCAGTGGATTCATACAAACGTGGTTGAGAAGTATGTCTCACTCTTATCTGAGATGTTTCTGTTGCCTTGATTATTTTCAGGCCTAGGTTCCAGCACTAACTGTACTAACTTTGGATAGACGGTGGTGTTCTGTTATACATGGGATGCTCTTGGATGTATCAGCAGATTTTTTTTTTTCACTGTTATTCCAATGTTCACTTACCTGCAATTTTTGCTTTGGTCTTTGGCCTCAGATGAGGGGCTTACTAGCTTTGCCTTAGACACAGTCTTCAGGATGTTCATGTTGGTAGGTCATTCTGAACTGCCAAGATTTCACACCCATAGGATTTAGAGCTTAGCAATAATCTGGTCCGACTCTCTCATTTTACAGATGAGGAATCTGAGGCTCACAGAAATGCAGTGACTTGCCCACGGTTACATAGGCAATAAGTGGTGGAGTTATGGATTTGAACCTTGGTCTTCTGACTTCAAATCATTTCCACCATGGGAACAATGATTTTGTCTCCCATTTTTTTGAATGAAGCACAGCACGGTTGGACAGTAGAGGTAGAGGAAATCACTTGTCATTCTTCCCACTCTTTGCTGCCCTAATCTAAATTCTCAGATTATCTAAAGGGCACTCAAGTTGCTCTGTTACTAACATACATGGAGGAAGTTGGCTTGCTACCATGGAGCATCTGCTCCTGAAATAATGGAACCTGGTTTGCTGTACTCCTTACAATAATTTGCAAATCCATATTTATTATAGACTCACAAGGCTGAGAGGGATGTTTATTTTTGTCTGTTATTCATACATACTACTTATATTTTTTCATAGTCCTTTTTTAATAAGCCGACAGGATATTTGGAGACTTTAAAGAATGTAGAGTTCAGGTTGTCTCAGTTCTTCAAGTTCCAAAGTTCATACTTTGATGTTAGCTTTTCCACTTCTTAGCCAGGATTGGAGAAAACATATGGAGGATTTTTCTATGGCTCTTGGCAAGAGCATTCATGAATAGCTGCATTAAAACAGATAGGGATAAAAGACCCTAGATATTTTATTTAAAAAAAAAAACTTTCATCCAAGAGCCATCACTTAAATACTGGGTTCTTTGAACAATAGTCAGCTTTCTAATAAGCTGAGAATGGTGCTAGAGGGTTTGTTTATTTCTTTTCTTTTTTTTTCCTTTTTTTAACCTCTTCTTGTCCTCTTCTGTAGTCACAGCTGCACAGAAATGCTTCTTAACTACCCAGCTATTTTAGTCATTTTCCGTGCTTTCATAAAACCAAGTAAAGATATGGTAGAAGGAGAGGAAGATTGGATTGATTGTTAAAATATTTGGGGAAATCAAAATGATATGTTAGTGATTTTCTAAAAGAGGGGGGCTACCTTGGGCAATCGAAATCTTTATAGAAAACAGATCATTAGCACTTTGTGGAACAGTTTGCTTGTTTTACGTCTTATTTCTTATAAGAAAAGAAAGGAAAGACATACCTTTTTTTGGAAATTTCTGTAATTATGATTCTGTTTGGGGAAGATGGTATAGTAGGGTCATCCAAAGTGAAGCACTGCGTTTGTTTTTTTTTTCTTTTATTCTACAACAGAAGGAAAATTTTTGCAATTTATAGCTTTTGCAGCCCTATTTTGTGTCTACCTATTTGTTCGTAGGTTTCCATCTATGTAATGGAAGCAAATACCCCAAGCTAAACAATATTTAAAGGCTATATGATGACATTTCAAGAAGAGAGCATATATAGCATGTCCCAAAAGTCTAGTGCGGTTTTTAAATGATTATTTACTTTTAAGAAAGAAATCATTGGTTCTTTAAAAAAAAAAACCTGATATTGTCGGGTTTGGTTTCTGTTTTAGGATGTCCCAGAAGTGTTAGTACAGTTTTAAGCTATAAAACTTTATGGCTTAAAAATGCACTAAGACTTTTGGAACATCCTGTATTTAAAAGCTCTCTTCTAGACCTATTATGCTGTCAGCTGACTCTGACTCATATCTACCTCCTAAGAAAAGAAAACCGAGTAGTCCCACTGAAGCCCATCTGCACAGGAAATAGTAGCCTGATTTTACTGTTCCTAAAAGAGCAAGGCTTTTTTTTTTTTTCTCTTCTGTTCTAGAGTGGAGGAACCCAGTGGCCATCTCCTTTTTATTATCTTCCAGTCTGTTAGTATTCAAACGTTATTTCAAGAAAGGTTCCATAGGTTTCACCAGACTACCAAAGAAATCCATGACACAAAAAAGGTTAAGACTCCTTGGGGTAATGGGTGCTAACAGCATTTATGTTCTATCAGCAAGTAAAACCAACTGAGTTTAGCACTTATCCAGAATACTTACATAAAATAGAGAGATACCAAGGACAGCAGGATTTTTCTTCCCACTTCCACCATAGCATTGCTGTCTTGCCTCCTCCTCCAGTGGCTATCTTATCCATAGTCTCCCAATATTCCTGGATTTCTGCCCACAGGAGCCAGTTTCTCTCTCCTGAGGTTTCAGTCTTTGCCAGCATGATAGTGTACTGGGTTGGTAGGGGGAGTCTTTACTCCTACAGAGCCTTGGGTGGTGGCCAAGGGCACAGGTGTTATTCTCATAGTCTTATCTCCCAAACCTCTTCCCTTCTCCCACCTGTCTGCCTTCCCACTCAGCTACTTAAACTGCGAGTTATAGATCTGCAGAATTTAGCTAGCCTAGCCTTTGGACAAAAAGTATAGAGTCTTTAATGGGACCTATACTTGAAGCCTTTTCAGCTCTGTAAAAACTTCCAGAGCTTACCCATTACGGTATTATCTACATACCTTAATGAGACATTGGCATATGGCTTCAATTTAACCTCTTAAAAACATTTTTTTAAAATCCAGTATTTTCACTGAAAATCAAGACATCCATGTTCAGGGTATTTTAAGCTGAGTCATAATAACATACTCATAGCAAATGTCTCAAACTGAAATCTATTCTTGTCTGTCCAATCTTTCAAAGGACGTGGCTCTTGTGAATTTCTCTTTTCAGTATAATAGTCATAGATATCAACTGATGGAAAATCCAACAGGCATGAGAAGATGGGGATTTGTGTCATATAAAAATGAGTCAATCCATCTCGGTATTTTAGGGTAAGAAATTCAGGACCACATTATTCAAGTCTAATTGGATGGTTTAGTGATAGTAAGTAATCTTCCAATGATAAAGGCATATAAAAAAGAATAACAGGACGCTTATGTCAATCAGCTTCTTTGCCTGCTTCCCATTTTCTAAACCGTTAATGATGGCCATAACAGAGTAGTACCCGTGGTTCCAAAACAAAGCAGAAGCAAAAGCAAAAAGCAGCCCATCACCAGTGTCCGAGCTAGATCTCATTGGTGACTGTGACAGATAGCATAGTTTTATACTCAGGAAGGCAAAGAGAGTGCTTTCCTAGAACATGCCAATCTAGAGTAGCAGACCCAAGTCACCTTTGGATTGTACTGGTTTTGAGTAAGATAGATAAAGATGCCCCCACAAAGGTTGGTAGAATCCATTTGCTATCAGGTAATATGGTCATGAATCAGCTCTTTTAGTTGTTTCTGTCTGCTTGTTCCCTCTGCTGTCTCTAGAGAAAAGAACCTAATTTGGCCAGACCACTTTGAAAACTCTATCTGCTAAGGGAAGAGTGGGAGGCAGAAGAGAAGTGAGAAGTCGTGGGTATCATCAGATTTTTTTCCTGATGTATTGATTGGTTTTACTCCTCATCTTTTTTTTCCTCTTAAAAAAAAGTGTTATAAGGTTGGTTCTATGGGGGGAGGAAAGAGACACAGAGGGAAATTTAGGCATTATAAAAGCAAAGACATCAATAAAAACATATTTTTAAGAAAAAACATCTGGTAAAAAAGAAAAACAGCCTCCAATTTTTATGTAGTGCCTACTCTGGTATTGAGTTTGCTCTTCAAAAATAGTGAGAAATTTAATGGTTCTTGTTTTATAATGTTTAACCTTGACGCATCTACTCTATAGTGTGTGAGATGTGTGTGTGTGTGTGTGTGTGTGTGTGTGTATAAATAAACTCTCATGTTCCTGAAACAAAAGAAGATCCTTCTGTTCACAGATCTTGTGCCTTCTCTTTAGTTCCAAGGCCACATTTAGCTCACTAGTCTGCTTGAACTTCATCAGAATAGCTGGCGCCTTTTGGTTATTTTTTCGGAGATATTTTCTGAGACCTCCACACATATCTAAAGTTTTGCCTTTACCAAAGAGAGGAACCTGACAGATTGAGTTACAGCTTAACAGAAAGAGATTGTCTCGTTTTTTGGTTAATGCTTCGGGTTCATTCGGTGAACACTTATTCAGCCCCTCTTCTTCTTACACAACTCTCTGTTAGATGTCATGATACAAGACAATAGCTAGTCTTAAAAAAAAAAAAAGAGTAGGAGACATTGGGTCTATCCTCAAGGAGGTTGCAGTCCAATGATAAGAACATAGATGTCCTTCAAGTTGTCTCTTTCATAAAATCATGAAGTTGGAAGAGGCTGCCAAGATTTCTAGCTCATCTTTAATCAAAGGAAGAAATCTCTACGACTTCTCCAAAAGTGATTATTTGGTTTCTGAATACCTTTAATGGGGAGCTTGCTATTTTATTTTACAAGGCAGCTTATCGATAGCATACTACCTTCTATTCTATTGCCTGTGTGGATGTGAGATCCGTTCCTCACCTGGCTGCTAAATTCATTGAGATACCTGAAAAGAGACAACAGATGATGCTTATTTGGAAGGTGGTACTACTACGACTACCACCACCACCACCACCACTACACCATAACCACCAAAAGTCAAAAAAGGAAGAAAATCTATCTTAATGTTTAAATTAAATATGTAAGTTGATGTTCTCCAAACATTCTACCTTCCCCAAGACACTTGCAAACACCCCTATAAGGAGCTTTACAATTATCAATCAAAGTAAGAATTAATTTCTTCCCCTCACATTTATTAGTAATTCAGCAGGTTCTATTACTTGTACTCTAACTTGACAATTCAGGCGACCTTGGAATTCCCTTGTTTGTTTGTTTTTGCTTACTACTATTTCTCCTTTCTTTTTCCTCCCACCACTATCAAACTGATGGCAGAGAGGAGTTCATGAAATCCGAGAAATTAGACAGTTTCACTTCACAGGATGGCCAGATCATGGGGTTCCATACCATGCAACAGGATTGCTGGGGTTTGTACGACAGGTCAAGTCCAAGAGTCCTCCTAATCCAGGCCCATTGGTCGTCCATTGCAGGTAAATAGAAATTTCTAGGTAATAGTGGGTTGGGGGTTTTTTGCTTTGGTTATTTGTTTCGTTTTTTTTTTTTTGTTTTGTCTTTTTACAAAAAACAAGGTGACCTCTTTTTCACATACTAATAGGCTCTTTGCTCATTTTCAGCGCTGGTGCTGGGAGGACTGGTTGTTTCATTGTCATTGACATCATGCTAGACATGGCAGAAAGAGAAGGTGTAGTAGACATTTATAACTGTGTCAGAGAGCTACGGTCTCGGAGAGTCAACATGGTGCAAACAGAGGTACAGTCAATTTTCATCTCTTCTTTAGCTCTACTGCATGCCCCGGGGAAGCAGAAATTTAAAGAATTAAAAAAAAAAAAAACTATAGCTGGTGCTTTTCTTCCAGGTCTCTAGAAGGGAAAAAAAAAAGATACAAGCCTAGCTAGTCCCATTCTTTTCATTTGTAAATATTAAAAAGAAGGCGTGTGAATACAGATATCTGGGAATAAAGGTTCATAAACACGGGGCAAAACCTAATATTGTCATATATATCATAGCTAAGTGGTGCAGTGGATAAAGCCATGGATCTGGAGTGGGGAAGACCTGACCTCAGACACTAACTACCAATGTAATTCTGGGCTAGTTACTTGACCTCTGTTTGCCTCAGTTTCCTCATCTGCAGAATGGTGATAATAGCATTAACCTTCCAGGGTTGTTGTAAGGATAAATTGAGATAATATTTTAAAAGCATTTTACAAACCTTAAAATAATACATAAATGCTAGCTCATATTACCATTGTCATGTGGCTTTGGTGTCAAGGAAATAGGTGTATAAGCATATACTATAATTCATTTCTATTATTACTTTTTAAATGGCCTGTAACTAGAGGTAGACTGACTCAGACAATTGGGCATGTGTCCAGTAGCCTCTAGAGGAAGCCTGTATTTTATGTACTTTTCCAAGGCTTGCAGGGAACAGCAAAGACCTGTGGTCCCTAAAACCACACTTCCTGGTCTAGCATAGGAATGTGTCTGGTTTGTGGAGGTCATCCAAGCTTGCTTAGCTATAAAATTAAATGCAAGGTGCCTGGGGCAGTTACATTTTGGAGATAAAGGACTCAGCTCATGTCCCCTAGCAAATGCAAATTTGTATTGATCATTTATCTTATTAACTGTGTGTCAGAACACCTGGAAATTACCCTCTGAAATGGCTTTCAGTTGCAAGGAAACTCAAGCTTCCTTGTAAAACTAACATAAAGTACACTAGGCAGAGACTTTAAATGCTACCTTTTCCTGCCTATTTTTTGGAGTGATGATTATCCTTTTTTAAGTGTCATGTAGTGATGCAAGAGAATATGGAAAGTGCAGAGTCCTATTTATATGCAGGGACTTTTAAAAAGTAATGGGAAACTATCCTGAAAGTCAGTGCAGTAAACCGTTAATTTGGACAAATTGAAGTCCAAATCAGTGTAGTCCAAACTGTAGAATATTTTTTTAAAGAATCAGACTATTGGTGATTTTAAGTCCATAAAGTCATAAACAAGATGCTTCCAAATAAAAGTCATGTCCTACCTACTTTAATGAACACTTAAGCATTGTCGTCACATTAATTGATTTTTGTAGATGAGTGTTACTCTGCTGAAAACAGATTGCATTTGGAACCCTTCTCAGAATGTCTTCAAATGCATCAAATAAAATACATAGGATTACTAAAAACCCCACAATTATATTGAAATACAGGTATCAAAGTTCTGGTTGGTTTTTTTCCTAAGTTCATGGACCCTAAGTTTAGAACACCTCTCTAAACAACATTTCTGTCTTCTAAGATTACATTTTTTATGTTAGTGTTTTAAAGATGATACTAGCTTTTCTTTCTTCTCTAGCTACATTGCATTATTTTTCCCCCCATTACTTTCTGATTTAATCTACTCTATCAGGAGCAGTATGTATTTATCCATGATGCCATTCTGGAAGCCTGTCTTTGTGGAGATACATCTGTCCCAGCTTCCCAGGTTAGGTCTTTATACTATGACATGAACAAGCTGGACCCTCAGACAAACTCAAGCCAGATCAAGGAAGAATTCCGGGTAAGCCACATAAGCTTTGGGGGATTCCCCCTTTCCCTCAGCCAAGTACATCCCAAAATCTGATTAATGGAAGGCTCCCTTCCACCTTTAGTCCTTGGTCCACTCGACTAACAGAACTAGTTTTTCTCCTGGAAGGAAAAAGTCATGCAATAGATTCCCTTGTTGAGGTGAGATCAAGGCCAGGCATGTGATGGGTCTTCAGTGATACTTGGAACTGCCAACTGATGTTGCAACTTAGGTTCTTGGTTTCTTTCCACACTATCTTCCTCCTGTTAGACAGAGGCCTTGAATGTCTGGGCAAACTGTGTTTCTCAAACTCTGAACTCCTGGCCATCTGTCTAGCCCTAGCCAGCCTTTATGAGTCATATCAGGATCCACCACAGTGGCCTAAGCTGGCCACCACTTCTGATATTGAACTTTATCAAGGAAATTTAAGGAATACAGAATGTTAGAAAGAAAAGTTTGATCCTAGATACTTATCTGTCTATGTCCACCTCAATTTTGTCTTTATATATCCAGTGCTTAGTACATAAATGTTTAGTTCATTCATTTTCGGTTTCTTTTTTAACTTTCACATGAAACTGTGATTCTCTCTTACACAGTTTGCTATTTTAAAAGTATATAATAAATTTAGTATGCTACTGTCAAAGCTATCCTGTTGGTCTGTTTCCCTCTAAACTCCTTTCTGTTCCCTTCTATGCATTTTCTTTTAAATGTTTTAAGTGATTTTTAAATGCTTTTAAAATGTGTAAGTGCTTTTAAATACTTTAAATGATCTTTTATTTTTTCTTCCTTTTCTGTTCCTTCTTGTCAACACTATCACTAACCTTCCCCTCTCCCTATCCACAAAACAATCTAATTGAAAAAAACCTCTTCTCTAACAAATAAGCATTTTTGAATAAAACATTCATATATGTGTATATATTTTATGCATGTTACATATATGTGTGAAACATTACAAATATACAGAATATGTTTTACATCTATGTATATGCACATATATATGCATATATGTGTATGTGTGTATATTTGGTTTGTTTTGGACTTATTTTAATATCAAACCCAGAATTAATCTACTGTGCAGCTGATGTTTTCCTAAATATCTCTTTCTTTGGTAACATAGACTCTAAACATGGTGACTCCAACTTTGCGTGTGGAAGACTGTAGTATAGCACTTCTACCCCGAAACCATGAGAAAAACCGATGCATGGATATCCTACCCCCAGACCGATGCCTGCCTTTCCTTATCACAATTGATGGAGAGAGCAGTAACTACATCAATGCAGCTCTGATGGATGTAAGCCCTTCTTATCAGGAGGAAGGGAGGAAGGAAGGGAGGGAGGGAGGAAGAGAGGAAGAAAGGAAGAGAGAGAGGGAGGAACGGAAGAAGAGGGAGGGAGGGAGGAAGAAAGGGAGCAAGGGAGGGAGGGAGGAAGTGAGGAAAGGAGGGAGGAAGGAAGGGAGGAAGGAGGGGAGGGAGGAAGGAAGAGAGGGAGGGAGGAACGACCTTTAGCTACAAGAACAGGATCCAAAAGTTTTTCTTTCATCCTATTCATTTGTTCTATTTTTTTCCCCTGAAGACACAAAATATTTTTTAGCCGATGAATTCAAGATCCCACATATCAGTTATGTCAAGGCCAAGGTTGTCTAGTCCCACAGAGACAGTCCTGGAGGGCTGATGAATGAAAGATGTCTAAGCTACTTTTTCTCACACTTACATTTTTAACTATCCAGCCTAGGAGTAATAGAAACCTATTAAATCACAAAGGCAGCAAAATGGGATAATATGGTTTGCAAGATTATTTTAGTTCCTTTTACTTTAATTTGGGAAGTAATTAGCCATGTTTGGCTGGGGGTGGCGGGGGTGAGGAGGGGGACAGGGAGATGGAGATGGCCTGTCAGTATAGTATACAACCCATTACTTCCTGTCAGTCTGTTTACTTCTAACTGAATGAACATTTGCTATTCAATGATGAAAAAGTTAATGAATATTTATTTTTAGTGCCGTTATGACAATTTTAATACTATTGGTATGATATCAGTAAAAAAAGGGCACTTAAACTTTCTTTAAGCCCTCCAGAGCTATAAAGAGCATCTGTAACATTTTATAGCTGGAGTAACTAAAATTCTCACAAGTACAAATGACAAAAAAACAAATTTTTAAGAGCAATGGGTATATTTTAACTATGCTTTTTATTTAAAAAAAGGTAAAGTTGAAAGTTATGCATTAAAATGATTCATTGCAGATACTCTCAATGTTGGCTTTTAAATAAGAACATTATCATCTCTCACCTGCAATAGTGGAGAAATTAAACCCCTCTCCTTCCAGTCTTCTTCCCATGGTTTCTCCCTTCAGGCTCTACTGTGTGCCACTGTCATATTAAATCTTTTTAATTTAATTTAATTTAATCTGATCCTTCATTTGTTGTCATATCACTCTAATCATTCTGTTGCTCAAAGACATTCCTCATTGACAGTGCAAACTGTCTAGTTAGTTTGCCATTTAAGGCCCTGTATAGTCTGATTTCCTCTGACCTTTGCAGCCTTATCTTGACTTATCTTAACTCATCCTTATATACTCCATATTCCAGCCAAAATACTCTTCTTGCTGTCCCCTCAGACTTATCCAGGACTTTCCTAGCTCTGTTCCTTTGCTCATGATGTTATTGGCATGAGTTGAGTGTTTATTTTCTGATCTCCCGCATTTAAATTTACACCTTCTTGAAGACCAGGGTTTAACCCTGCCTCTTATGTGAAGGCTTCCCTGACTCCCTACAACTAGAAGGTATCTCTCCCTCCCCTGAACTCATATTTCATTCATATCTGTGACATATTATGTATTCTATTTTGCATTACAGTAATTCAATTCAACAAGCATTCATTAAGTGCGTACTGTATATTAGATTATGGACATATAAAAACAAAAAGCAAAACACTTTTTGCCCTCGAGGGACTTATATAATCTTAGTGAGGGATAGAGACCGTTCTTGTGAGAATCAAATGAGATAAGATTTGTAAAGTGCTTAGCAGTGCCTGGTACATAGTAGGTGCTTAATAAATGCTTGTGCCCTCCCCCCCTTTCCCTAATTTTTATAAGCAGCTAGGTGTCAGTGAATAGAGTGTTGCACTTGGGGTCAGGGAGACTGAATTCAAATCTGGCCTCAGACTCTTAATAGCTCTATGACCATAGGCAAGTCGCTTAACCACTATGCACCTCAGTTTTCCCATCTGTAAAATGGAGATAATAGCACCTACCTTCCAGGGTTGTGGTGAGGATAAAATGAGATAATATTGTTAAAGTGCTTTGCAAACCTTAAAGCTCTGTATAAATGCTAGCTCTTAGCAGTATTATTTTTTAACCTCTTTCTGCCTCCATATCCTTCTCTGTAAGAGGAGGATATTGGACTTGTTGGCTTCTAAGGTCCCTTCCAGCTCTAAATCTATGCTTCTGTGTTTATTGGATGAATGAATGAGTATCTAAGAGTTTTAAAAGAGACTGATTGGTCTTTAAGCTTCCTACTCTTTTACTGAGAAAGAGGCATTTTATTATGGTGAATTTTCAGAGAGATAAAACCAAGGCCCAGAATAACTATTGATAATGGTGCTATGACTCAATAAGTATTAAATGTAGGGAATGTTTTCCACCCCCTCCCTGTTATCAAATATACTATAGCATTATCATGATTTACCAAAGTAAGGCCATGGTATATTTACAAGCACAACTACTAGCTAAGTGGATCAACCTCTTTCTTTCACATTTTTCGAAGTTTATTGACTTGGGTTTTTCTCTGTTTGCTTTTTGCAGAGCTATAAACAGCCTTCAGCTTTTATAGTCACCCAGCATCCTTTGCCCAACACAGTCAAAGACTTCTGGAGACTGGTATTGGACTATCATTGTACATCTGTAGTCATGCTTAATGATGTGGATCCAGCCCAGGTAAGTTCCAACAGCCATTTTCACTGAGGCCAGGATCAGAGGCAGCAAGGGCTGCACTTGTTCGTTTATCATATTTGAGACATCATAGTGTAGCATGGGCAGTAAGCATCAGGTCGGGAGTTCGAAGATCTGAGACCTTCGAAGCTGAGGAATGCTGTTAAGAATCAGGCAGGTATCAGGTGTGAGAAAGCAAACAAATTAAAAACAGATAAGACAAGGTAAAATCAGGGTAGGAAAAGACTTGGGTCAGAAACCAGCAATACAAGACAAAACCCTTGGGGATATATGTATCAGAAGGCAGGGCTCAAATGTTAGACTAACTGTCAGGAGCCAGGAATTGAAAGAACAAAGTAACACAAACTAAAAAATAGATACATGGTGCCAGTCATTTAAAACAAAAAACTAGGTAGCTTTTTGCCTCCTTCCGGGAAATCTTAATATATTTTTTTGTTTTAGCAAGGATTAGTACCCAACGCAGCTATCTAAGGTTTGCCTGGGGAAATAAATGAGACTACCCAGCAGGGAGGTGAAGGAAGTGAAGGAAGAATGTAATTCCTAAATTGGGGTGACAGGCTACTTTGGGGGATACATAAACCTGGATTTGGAATCAAAGGATCTGATTTCAAAGCCTGCCTCTACCCTTTACTGCCTGTATGACCTTAGGCAAGTCATCTCCCTAAAACTCAATTTCCTTCTCTTTAAAATGAGGAATGTCGGGGCAACTACGTGGCACAGTAGATAGAGCACTAGTTCTGGAGTCAGGAGCACCCGAGTTCAAATTTGACCTCAGACACATAACACTCACTAGCTCTGTGACTCTGGGCAAGTCACTTAACCTCAATTGCCTCACCAAAAAGAAAAAAAAAAAGCAAACAGTGAGAGATTTGGAGTAGAAGACCCTTAAAGGCCTTTCTGGCTCAAAGCCTATTGATGATCCATGACCCTAGTTGTGAGGTAGGTCATTTAAGTAGGGCAAGCTGGGAGAGGTTTTCCTTTCCCCTGGTCCTCATTTGATGGGTTTCTATCTGGCCCTTCACAAGGACATTAAAGTCACTTCTCTAAAATGTCTCTAACTGTTCCCGTCACGTTAAGTTTCTAATGCTCTGTCTCAAAAGCTAGTTAATGAAACTTTAACAATAATCCTTGTACTTGTATAGTTTCTTTTGCTTAAGAAGCTCTCCCATCGATTCTCTCGGCAGGGTAGATGTCCCCCATTTGTAAAGGCAGTCAGACACTGAGGCTCAAAAGGATGAAAGGATTTGGCCAGAGTAACATCTGAAGGTAGAACCCACAGTCCTAATTTCCCAGCTCACAGTTCTTTGGGTTGAATTGCCCTAACTCTGAAAACTACCCCTACTTCTTCCTTCCCACCCAGTCTCCACCCCTAGTAATAGGTACTCTGGGGCTCATACTTGTTTTATTTATTTATGACTTTGGGTAAGTTACCAACTTCTCTGAGCCTCGATTTCCCCATCTGTAAAATGGGAATGATAATACTTGTACTACCTATCGTGAAGAGTTTTTTTTTCAACAGGCATTTATTAAGCACTAAAGAAAGACACTCCCTGCCCTCAAAGAGCTTATATTCTAGTAGATAAAGACAACGTATAAAAGAAAATGGAGGGGCAGCTAGATGGTGCAGTGTCCTTCCTGAAAATGAGGATTCTAAGAGAAACTAACCAATCAAATTAGATAACAGCTATAAAGGATATTATAAAGCAGTATATAAATTCCATAAAAAATATGAAATGTCATATAGAAATATAAAAGCAGTATATAAATGGAAAGAGCGCTTGACATCATATCCCCAGGCTCAAATCCATTGGAGCTCCAAGGTGGTTGATTGTGGGAAATCATTTCTCTGAGCCTCGTTTTCTTCATTCAGTTGAAGAATCTGTGATCGTAATGCAGACACCATCTTCCTCACAGAGTTCTTCCAAGAATCAAGTGAGACAACATGAGTTCTTTATTAACCACCTGCGAAGGCAATATCAATGCTATTTGTTTAGATTTTTTCCCTTTTTTTTGACTGGCACAAATCCTAAAACATACTAAAACATTGCTTTCTATCCAAGTCAATTAAAAAATAAAGACTTGGAGTCTTTGACATGCTCTTTTGAACAAGTGTCTGAATTCTAGGCATTCATCCCAAGCGCTAAAGGTCTAAGCCCTAACACTCATCACCTACTCAAGGAATGGTAGGGAAAGAGAAAAGAACTTCAAACTAGTATTCAGGACACAGAGGTGATTTTCAGAGTGTAGGAAAAGAGACTCTGGGGAGTCAGTCTTTTAGGAAACGCTAAATAGAGCATTTGAACTTAAAAGCTATTGCAATTGTACAAGAATAGCTCTTGACTCCTTTAAGTATTTATAGGTCCAGTTCACGGAAGTGTTATGCACCATTAAAGCCATTTTCTACACAGTTTACTTGGGCAAAGCATGGAATGCAGTATGTCAGGAGCCAAACCCCAACTTAGAAAATTCATATTTCTCCACTCCAAGTAAAAGACAAGCTTTTTATTAGGAAGTTGAACTGAGAGAGCAAGCAAAAATCAAAACCAACCGCATCAACCAAAAACCAGGCAGAGCAGCTCAATGCACATGGTACAGGTTTTATCACTGTCTCAATACCCCATCACGATGCCTGCTAATTTTAACAGTTGGTATCCTGGGATATCAAAAAAAGAAAATAAGCATCAGCAGGCTGTAGTTTTTACATGGCAGCTTTACAAATGGATGGTAATAGTGTTTAAAAATAAGTAAATATAGTTTTTTGTAATTGTGAACTGTTGCAACACAAAAATTACAACAACAAAAGACATTTTCCATTTTCATTTTTAATCAGAGAATCTAAGGTTTCCCTTTGACTACAGTTGATAGATATGTGCCAGGTGGTCCATTTTTGTGTATATAAGATTAAAATTGACTTTGTTTACTCTGATGAAAAATTGTCAAGACCCTGTGATAAATAGCATCCATTTTAAAGCTTCAACAGGCATGTTCTGCAAAAGTATGAAGACCTTCATTGTTTGCTGAACATGTTTTACCTGAGATGATTTAATATACTTTGTATTCCAGCTGCCATAGACACAGGCTGTAAGACAGGCTTTTTAGATTTACTCTCCCTATCTCCACACCTCAAAAAAAAATTACTTAGATGTCATCAAAAAGATAAAGGTTAATGACAGGCCTGGAAGAGTCAGTGACATGCATTAGTTCAAAATTCAGATATTGAAATTCAGATTTTATATCATAATCATCTCTGAGAATTTCAAGCAACACATATTCAAGTTTCCCTTGCTTGGAGGAAGTCGATAGGGTTGGTGGGTTCTTTGCCCAGAGCCTGGAGTCAGGAAGTCTTGAGCTAAAGTCCAATGTGAGCCACTTCTTAGCTGTGTAACTCTAGACAAGTCACTTCATCTCTGTTTGCCTCAGTTTCTTCAATGTAAAATAGGGGTAATAATATTACCTATTTAATAGGATTGTTGTGAAGATCAGAGGAGGTGATATTATGTAAAGCGCTTGGTCTGGAATATAGTAAGTGTGTAGTAAATGTTTACTTTTCACCTTCCCCTTGACTGACTTTCTTTGAATCTCATCTATTAGTGGAGCCTTTGAAAAACCTAAGCCTCCCCACACAATGCCACTCCATTCTGAATTCATCAGTGCTTTAGATTTAGGCAAAAGAAATAGACTTATAACTCTAACCTCAGAGATTAGTGTTTCAAACCTTTAAAAATTGTGTTTTCAGCTTAAAGCTACTTCAAGGTGGCATTGCTGGGCATGCACTGCCATGCTACTGTAATTACACAGATATGGATCTAGGAAGAGTCTGACCTGCTCATAAAAATGTCCAAAAATCAGTACTGACTTCTGAACCTGGTTTAAAAAAATCCTTCTCTAAAATAATCATCAGTTATGGTGCTATCCCTACCCAGAGTGCAGAGGCTTTGCTGTTAAAAGATATGTGTGGGTCTCTGAGGTCTTTTAAATATTTTAATTGAAGGCACTGGGAACTCCCCAGAGCTAGATAGGAGCTTCTATTAGCATGCAAATGTATTTGGGGGATCCCTGGATAGAAATACTGTTAAGAGATATAGTGGCCCAACTGGGAGGGCGGAGTTGTAGAGGGCTAAAGGATGCTCATGGAGAGAAAAGAAGAGAGATGGAGAGAATATATGGAGAAGAGGAATATGAGGAGCAGGATACAGAAAAGTCCAGGATGTGCTTATGCAGAGCTCAGAGGCTTGCAGAATTGCCTTTGAGCAAGTCAGAGAAAACACCTGCTTGGTGTTTGGAATTGCCCTCAGGAAACTGGATGTGTTCATTGGTTTAGTGGGTCGCTGCTAGCATAACCATTTTGACCAGGGGTAGTGCTGGGGTCTAGGCTGAAACAGACCTTTCTTCTCCAAAGACCATGTACTGGTTAACAGTAATAGCCCAGCAGAAGCTAGTTAGGGGAAGAAAGATACATAGGTATGAAGAATCATAACCCCACATGTCAGTCTAGAGGGTGGAAAAGGTCTTTGAACAGAGGGTTGCAACATGGTAGGTAGGAAGGAATTATTTTATGTCTTAATCCAAGATTGGAATCCTGTCTCAATCACTCACAAGCTGTGTGACCTTGAATAAGTCACTTAACCTCCAGAGCCTCAGTTTCCTCATCTGTAAAATGAAGGCACCTTTCATGGCTCCTCAGATCCTTTACATCTCTAAATCAATGATCCTAAGATGTTTGAAGAGTGTAAAAGTAGAAGTGATTTACTTCAACTGTATACGGTTTGCTATAAAGAAAGCTGGTGAAGGATTTTTTTTTACCCACAGCAATTCACAAAAACTCTCTACTAAAATACAGACTAGGGTTTCTTCAACTTTTTCTGTCATGGAACCCTTTGGCAGTCTGCTGAAGCCTATGAACCCTTTCTCAGATATATATTTTTAAATGTAGAAAATAAAATGCATAGGATTTGTAAAGGAAATCAAGGTAACTAGGTGGCACAGTGGATAGAGCACTGAGCCTGGACCCAGGAAGAACTAAGTTCAGATCTGGCCTCAGACACTTACTAGCTGGGTGACCTGGGCAAGTCACTTCACCCCATTTGCCTCAGTTTCCTCATCTATAAAATGAGCTGGAGAAGGAAAGGACAAACTACTCCAGTATCTTTGACAAGAAAACCCCAAATGGGTCACAAAGAGTCAGAGGTGACTGAAATAACTGAACAACAACAAAACAGAAGAAATCAATTCTATTGAAATAGTTGTCAAAAAATAAAGTTCACAGACCCCAGGTTCAGAACCTGGGGAGGGGTTCTGATCTATGTTTCCAAAGAAGATGCCAGTAATGCCAGTAATGGTTCATACATGCAAAACCCTCGATGACATAGCAAAATTAAGTTGAGCACTTGTATCATCCTTGTGTTGGACTTCAGAAGACAAGATGGGAAAACGTGGGTATGACTGGGGAATAAGACACAAGAGAGAAAGGGCATAGCTTTAAGAGAAAAACAAAAAGATCTCCTTTTTAAGTCTTGGGTGAAGCAGCAGAGTGACCCAAGTCCACTCTGACATAAAGTATAGACCTTTTTAAAAACTTAGAAACATAGAAGGAGTTGTTTGTTTGTTTTTGTTTTTATTCTATCCTTGAACTGACTTAGTGGAGGGAAGGGTAATCGAGTAGATGCATTTTTAAACTTTTGATGGCTTGTCTTTTCAGAAAGAAAATTATAAGGAAAACTTGGCACTGCCTTATACGGCCCAAGTGACTTTCTCAAATTCAAAGCCTGTTTCCTGGGCGAAATACCTCCTCTCACATTCTCATCTTACCCTAGGTCATAGTCCAGTAAACAGTGCCCTCTGAGGATTTTTCACGATACCCACAAGTCATCATAATACATTGCAGAGCTCATCTGCAGAGATAACAAGATTATCTTGAAAGTTCCAACCAAGCCAGAATCCCAGTCTTATCCTACAATAGATATAAACCCTCAGATAATCTCAGAGTAACTCTAGTCTCCTGGGTATCTCCCAGCCTGAGAATTACTTTTAATTGTAATCTACACATATTAGGCTCTTATAATGGTAGGTGCTTGGGAAAATACAAAGTTTAGATAGGGGTAGCTAGTTGGTATAGTGGATAGAGCACTGGGCTTGGAGTCAGGAAGATCTGAGTTCAAATCCAGCCTCAGACACTTCCTAGCTGTGTAACCCTGGGCAAGCCATCTCATTGCTCAGTTTCCTCATCTGTAAAATAGGAATAATGATAGCATCAACTTCCCAGTGTTGCTGTGAGGATCAAATAAGATAATAATTCTAAAGTGCTTAGTACAGTGCATGGCACATGGTAAATGCTATGTGAGTTAGCTATTGTTATTATCATTGTTGTTCAGTCATTTCAGTCATGTCTGACCCTTCGTGACACCATTTGGGGTTTTCTTGACAGAGATACAGGAGTGATTTGCCATTTCCTTCTCCAGGTCATTTTATAGGTGAGGAAAACAGGGTGAAATGACTTGCCCAGGGCCACACAGTGAGTAAATGTTTGAGATCAGAGTTGATCCTAGGAGAATGAGTCTTCCTGACTTCAGGGCCAGCACTCTATCCACCGAGCCATCTAGTTGCCATTATTGTTATTACTACCACTATTATTATTATTAGATAAGATCCAACCTCTGCCCACTTTACCCACCAATCTCAGCCAGAACTGGACTGACCTTCTGCGTGGCAGGGAGTAAAGTTCATTGGGTTGTTTCTTTTCATGTAAGATTTTCATCCCAAAGTAGATCTAGCTCCCTAGAATGAATGAATGAATGAATGAATGAATGAACGAATGAACGAATGAACGAATGAAAAGCATTTACTGAGCATTTACTATGTGTCGAGTTCTGCACTAAGAATGAGTACAGCATGTCACAGGTTAGGGTTGTAAATTGACTGTTCCAAATGAATATCTCAATCCAAAGGACTTGCTAGAGATTAGAGTACTAGGTAAGAGAGATTTAATTACCATTCATTACACAGTCATGTGAAGATAGTCTGAAGCCAGTTATTCCCTAAGGACTAGGGCCCATCAGCAGCATGAAAGAGAGAATCAGTGCTGTTTTTTAGAATCAAGTGGGAGAGAAGTAACTCCATTTAAATGATGCTTTAGAGATTAAAGAACAGGAGTGTTTCTCCTGTGGGGCCCTTGTTCAAGCCACTAGAGTAAAATTTCTCCTATAATTCATTAACCTCATATTTCTACACATTTGAATCCAGCTATGTCCCCAGTACTGGCCAGAAAATGGAGTTCACAGACATGGCCCCATCCAAGTAGAATTTGTCTCTGCTGATTTAGAAGAGGACATCATCAGCCGAATATTCCGAATTTATAATGCATCCAGGGTAAGGATCACATCCAGTTTGGCCTACCTCACTTTAGGTCTCAGTTGGTATAGAAGGCAAAAACCTGTTTTGTTTTTTCTGATAAGCAGAGGAAGACTTGATTAAAACCTACAGCAAGGTTTAATCAGGATTAAAAATTAATGCAATATTGATATCTTTTCAAGGTTCAAATAACTAAACAAGACAATTTTCCCCTTACATGAAATGCAGAGTTAAGTGTCCCTGACCTACTCCACACCTCTCATGCACAGATCCTCAGATTATAACTTATTCTTCCCCTTCAGCTCACCTGTGATTAAAGTAAAGCCATTTTTCTGACCTGTGGACAATCTGTTAAATCCTTATTCCTTGACATTTTGCTCTGGGTTCTTGCAGGAGTGCAAGTATTCTGCTCCACTCTTATTTTCCCAGCCTGTCATTTAAAGCACCTGGTTCTTTATAACACAAGAAGATTAAAAATCATAACTCTCCAGGCCAGTGTACACTGTCTTGGTTATTTATAGGCAATGTCTGATTTAATAACGTTTCACTTTGATAAAAAGATCAAATAAGGGAAATCAGCCCATTGGAATTCAAAGTAAAGAGTACCTATTCCTCCGTGATTGTCATCTGATTTTCCACAGCCCCAAGATGGATACCGGATGGTACAGCAATTCCAGTTCTTGGGCTGGCCAATGTATAGGGATACACCAGTGTCCAAACGCTCCTTCTTGAAGCTCATACGCCAGGTGGAGAAGTGGCAAGAAGAATATAATGGCGGTGAAGGACGGACAGTCGTGCATTGTCTGTAAGTACGGAGAACAGAGGTTTTGAAGGAAGAAGGTAGGAAGGAAGGAAAGAAAGAAAGGAGGAAGAAAGGAAGGAAGGAAGGAAAGTCATTCTATCTGCCAGGACCAGGACCTATTGAGAAATCAAACAGCAGACTTTCCTATTTGTGTCTTTTTTGGTCTTTTACTCCCATTAAGAATCTATGTAAAGACATATCCTGAGAAGGTCTGATGTAGGCAGATGGTTGTGCTTAACCCTACTGATAATAATGATTAATAACAGCTCACATTTATGTATACCTTTAAGGTTTGCAGAGCATTTTACATATATAATCTGATTTGATCTTCACAAATCCTCCTTCTTGAAGCTCATCTGCCAGGTAAAGTAGTGACAAAAAGAACATAATGGCTGTGTTAAATAACCTGCCCAGGTTTATACCATTACTAAATGTCTGAGAGGAGACTTGAACCTAGGTGTTCCTGACTACAAATCCAACGCTTTATCCACTCTACCACCTAGCTGCCTCTTATGTGAAGGTAGCGTGATGAAAGGGGCAGATTGTGATGCTGTAGGTGGAGGACACAGTGTCTGCTCAGCAATTTTAATGGAATTGTTGCTGCCTAATACATTTTGAAGCCTCTCGGCAAAGCTGATGTAATATTATTGTTGCTACTATTAGTATTAACAATGATAATAACCACCTTGCTTTTGTCTACTTCTCAAAGCCTTTTTCCATTTATTATCTCATTTGAGATAATGTGTAGCTAGCCAACCAGCTGTCATTTGGAGCATTTGTGAAAACTTCAACAACCAGATACTTTTAATTTTCATTGCTTTCTCAATGGGAAGCAGTTATGATTACACAATGAAGCTTCCTACTGAAGTACAAATGAAGTTGATCTGATGTTAGGGTTGGCCCTAGGCAAAATCACCTGGTAACAAAAGTAGTCTTCCACCCTCCAACACTCCCAGATTCCCAGGACCTCCATGGGGTCCCTGGCAGTCCCCAGATGTGTTCCTTCTCCTTCTTTTCTCATCCTTATCCAGTCTTAGTTCATGTACGCTCTATTCCAAAGGGAGGCATTTTCATCTACTTGTCCCCATGTAGTCTGGTCCAGGCCTATCGTAGGCCATTCCATTAACTCAGTCGCTCAGACTGTCATATAGATAGCAACCCTCTATTTTACAGGGCCAGTACCTCAATGACTCCAAAAGATGGTGTGAATAAACAGCAGCTCCTGAATTTCTTCTTCCTTTCAGAAGGGAATCTTCTCTCTAGGAATTAAGCCCCTCCTAACTGACCTTTGTTTCATGAACAGCCATGAGAAGTCCAGCACTTCTCAGAAATCTATAAGAATCCTGAAGCCACCAGACCCTACCACCAGTACTAATGCCATATAATACAGTGAAAAGACTCCTGGCCATGGGCCTGTTTTTTTATCTTTAAAATGAGGAAGTTGAACTAACTGGCCAAAAAGTTGAGATGAGTTCCTTCCAGCATTAAACCTTTGGTCTGGGTTTCCCATTTATAAGCTTACCCCTAGCATTAAGTAGCAACTGAAACTTAGAGGGACAGTGAGAGTGAATTTACGATGATGTACTGTCTGAGTCACTCAAATTTTAGACGTACAATAATTTTATCATCTATGCCAAGATTGAAAAATAAGAAGAAGAAAAAAAGGTTTGGAATGAAGAGATAATATACATAGAGGAGTAAAGACTGTAGATCTGGGAGGGACCTTAGAGATATCCAGTCTAGACAGGGGTTCTTAATCTTGGATGGATGGACCCGATGGAAAGATTTCAAGAGGTCAAACTTGGTTTGTCAATATTCTGATAACTATATTTCAATAAAATTAGTTTCCTTTTTAGTCCTATGTATTGTATCTTATGCATTTAAAAACATTCTTCTAAGAAGGGATCCATAGGCTGCACCAGACGGCCAAAGGGGTCTATGCCATGAAAAAGGCCAAGAACCCCCTCATTAATTCAGCCTCCTCAATTACAGATTTTGCAGATAAGGAATTTGATGTCCAAAAAGGTTCAGTGATCTTCCCTAGATTTAAACCAAAAGTATCCTCGTAAGATCTAAACCAAAGTATCTCGATTCCAACTCTTGTGCTGTTTCTTACCATATCACCTGTTGATCTTTAAGTAGAACATGTATGTGAATGTATGTACAATCCTCAGAAACAAGATAAGTGTATTTGAATTAGAAATCTGGCCCTTGACCCATTTTAAATGTTTTATCTCATAGCTTCAAGGAAATCAAAATGAGAAATACCTTCATTATATAGTAGCTTAAGCCTGTGCTGGTTGAAATGTAGAAAAAAAAAAAAGTTTTCTATATCGACTCATTAAGAAACCAGTTTCTACTGGTGTTCCCTAAAACTGGGAACATAAGAAAGGAAGTGTCTAGGAGGAATGAGAGGGAAAAAAAAAAACAACCTCCCTGGAATATATCCCATCCTTTCTTCTCTCCAAGGTAAAAAGCATGACATTCAGGATAATGTAGCTCCACCTAATGGTTATGTTCAGAGAGAACTCACCCAAAGATAATAAACCACCAAGTGCTTTGAATTGAATGTCCTTTTAGAATTCATTCAGAGGGATAGATACGTGGGTAAGAAGGCCTCAGATTCAGCAGCTGTCTTAGGCACAGAAGCAAGCCCATGTAGGAAGCCCATTTCCTTCCTTAGTTTTCTTTTGGTAACCAGTTGTTTGGGTTCTGTGGCATCATGGCCTTATATGGTCCTGATACAAAATCAGGCTGGGACCCAGACTCTTTCAGATAATCACTCACAGGTAAGCCGTGTGGCAAATACTGTGGAAAATTGACCCCATTATCTCTAATTAGAAGTAATGGCTTGGGTGGAGAGTTTACACTAGCTCAAAAGGCTATCCTAATTATTGGTTCACCAGTGTTTGAATCAGATATTTCCATAGGCTGCCCAGCACAACTGGGAGGAAAAGGGAATGTAAGGGCAAAAAGTAATCAAGCTACTTTATTCCCTTTATTCCAGGAATGGAGGTGGCCGCAGTGGGACTTTTTGTGCAATCAGCATTGTTTGTGAAATGCTCCGGCACCGGAGGGCAGTTGATGTCTTCCATGCTGTGAAGACACTGAGGAACAATAAACCTAACATGGTGGACCTTCTGGTAGGCACTTTCTAACTGTACTGTTAAATTGAAAATCTCCCCTATTATCACCCAGTCCCTGAGATCTCTAAGCTTTTTCACAAAGGAAGAGAGTCATTTTCAAAAGCATAATGTAATCACTTCACTTGTAATGGTTTTTCTTTTTTTAAAAAAAAAAAAAAATCTGCTTCTTCCCAAGGAGACTTTGTCTCAGCTTGTTTGAAATTTGGAAATAGTTTGAAACTCACAAGTGAACATCCTTATTAATTTCCCTTCCTGGCAGTACCATCCACGTGGAGAGTAGTCCTAGCACAGAAGAAATAATCGTACCAAATGAAATGCCAGATTTTCAAATTATATATTTTATAAATAGCTTAATCACCTAATATTTATCAAAGCTGTAAGTTTTAGTTTGACACCCAGAATATTGCACTTAATTATGGTGGCCACATCCCAAATAAGGATTAAAGGAGTTGAGAAACAAAGGATTGTGTGCAATTATTTTCTTAGAGTATTTCATGAAATCTCTTTTTATGCGGAGCTGTTGAAGTGCCACCTACTGTGATTCAAGAATAGTGACAAAGCTTAGAGAAGGAAGCTTTTAGATTAGACTTTTGTAGTCTTGTGCTGGGAAAAGATGAACTGGGGAGCAGCAGGATTAATCCATCATGGGGTGGGGGGAAGGCCTTTGTGTGGGCTGGGGGAGATGAGCCGATGCTGTCAGGTTTTAGAAAGGCTTTGCCCTGGGGGGTATAAAATGTGAAAGCTGCAGAGTCAAAGCCCATTCTACAAGTCATCAGCTACAGAGCTAGGGGATGAAGGTGCTGACTTAAGAGTCACCAAACAGGTCCCATTTTGAGGTTGAAAAAATAGCTGTTGTCGCCATCAAAGGACCCAAGATCCATTCATTTGTGCAGTGCTGTATTAAACATTCATACAGTGCCATGTACATAATTGGGGCTTGGTAACTTATAATGGTGCCTGGTAATAGCTATAACTCCTAGAGATGCAATCAAACCCTAGTTAATGTGAACAGCTTCATTTGGACATCTGCTTCTCCCCAGACATATGTTTTATGCATGATGAGTTGTAATAGGTCCAGAAAGCGTGGCCTGGGGAAGGGGACTTGGAATGGAAATGACCATTTTGCCAGGTGCACTGTCTTTCTCATAAGCTACTAACAGTTGTCTCAATGGCCCATGAATTGAGACCACCTCTCCTCCCACTACTCCCGCCTGCCCTGCTCTGTGTAGGATAGATATTGACTGTGTAAGTGGCAAACATCAACCCTTCCAAGCAATTTATAGATATGAGTGTTAGATGAGTTGCAAACTGATTGGTTTGTGCTGGGTATGCCTCTTGGTTGGCACAGTACACCAGAATCACTGGCTGGCACACAAAATAAATTCACAGGGAGCTGTGCCTCCGCTGAATTCTTAGGCTTTTATGGACAAGACCATGAAAGATATTCATTTGGAGTCAAAGGTGTTTCTGATTTGGGAGGCACTATCAAAGCTGCCATATTATGGCAGACATGTGCTCAAATTAAAGAATTCAGAATATGGCTACCTTTGGTTTCACCTCACCAATGGGGAGACAGATGCGTAGCTTATAACCCTTGGCTGGCACCTGAGTAAAGCTGACCTTGATTAAATGTCATTTTGCTTACTGAAAACCCTGAATTAAATAGATCCACTTTAGAAATAGAGCCATCCGTAGTTAGCCTACTTTTTTTCTAATGTAACTACAGCCAATTTTGCTACTCACAAGACTTACTGGGAGAAATGGCATGCTTTTTCTGTGTCAATAATACAGAATGTGGTACTTTGATGTAATAATGAAATGAATGATTGTTTTCTATGAAGTACAAAGTTAAGAACCAAAAGGACTCTTGATGCTAGCTAACAAGTTAGAAGGATCCTAAGACATTATAAATCATTCAGCGCTTCCTAGTGGCTCTTTATATTACCTCCAGGATCAAATTGAAAGTCCCCTGTTTGGCATTTAAAGCTCTTCATAACCTGACCTCTTTCTGCATTTCCAGGATCACCTCATTTATTAACCTCCATAAACTCTCTGATTGTAGTCACATAGGCTGATATGTTGTTTCTCACACACAGCACACCAGCTCCCATCTTAATGCCTGAGCATAGATTGTCCCCCATGCCTGGACTGCTCTCCCTCCTCACCTCTGCCTCTGGTGGCTTTGCTGTCTTCAAGACTCGAGTCCTACCTTCTATAGAAGGTTTTTCCCCCTCTGCCCAGATGTTAATGCCTTCTCATCTCAGATTAACTTTGACCTACCCTGCATATATCTTGAAAGTACTTAGTTAAATACATGTTAAATTGGGGATAATCTCAGAGGGAAGGCACTGAGATTAAGAGGAATCAGGAATGGTTTCTTGAAGATGGTGGAATTTTAGCTGAGACATGAAGGAAGCCAGGAAAGCTAGGAGGTGGAAATAAGGAGGGAGAGAGACCCAGGTATGAGTGACAACCAGTGAAAACTCACAGTCAGATGGAGTGCCATGTTTGAGAAAGAGCAAGGAGGCCATTGGACTGCAGAATACAGTGTCAGAATAAAGTGTCAGAAGCTTGGAGGGGAAGAAGGGCCTTTATATAATCATACATAAAATATTATGTATCTTAATATAATAAATAATATAAATAAATATTTTCCAGGTTCACTCTCTCTCTCTCATAAGCTACTAACAGTTGTCTCCATTGCCAGATGTGTTGAATTCCCCTCTCCTGCCTCTACTCCCACCTGCCCTATTCTGTGTAGGGTAGATATTTACTGTGTATGTGGCAAACATCAACCTTTCCAAACAATTTATAGATGTGTAATAAAATATAAATATATATAATATAAAATATGTAAAATATATGATGTAATAATAAAAAGCTTTAAAAGCCAAACAAAATTTTATATTTGATCCTAAAAATAATAGGGCAATACTGGAGTTTATTGAATGTGGGGGCTGAGGAGGAGTGGGCATAGACTGGTCTGAAGAAAGCTCAGTTTCCACAGCTATGGGGAGGATGGGTTAAAGTAGGGAGAGACTTGAGGCAGGCAGACCTACCAAGATGCTGTTGCAATAATCTAGATATAAGATGACATGGGTCCGCACCAGGATGGTGGCAACGTTAGAGGAGAGAAGAGGGGATGCATTTGAGAGATGTCACAAAGGTGCAATTGATAGGCCTTGGCAATAGATTGGATACAAGGGGACATGGTGAGAATGAGGAGTTGATGATGACATCTAGGTTAGTGAATGGGAAGATGTGGTACCCTCAACAGTAATAGAGAAGTTCAAAAGACTTCAAGCCCAGTACCCTATCTGCTGTACCACCCAGCTACCCATAGGGAAGGGTTCAGTTTTGAACATAATTGAGTTTAAGGTGTCAGTGGGGCATTCATCCATAAAGTCTGTCTTTGGGCCCACACTCATAGCTTTTTCCACTCGATGAAGACCCTAACAGAGCCCAGGGTTGCCTCTAAACCATAAAAAGCATCAGAATACTGATTTAGTGAAAAAATACAACTACTATTATAATGAGCATATTTGTCATTATCTGGGATTATGTTTGCTAACTGGAGATTGTCTAAAAATTTTCATGAAGTCCTCTCTATCCATCAGTCAGTGATTACTAATCTATGTGGGCAAAGGAAAAATAAACTGTTGAACTGATAATATCAGAGTTGTCATCTAGTCCCACCCAGAAGTTATAGTTACCACATCTTCAATCAGTGGCTGGACAACCTCTCTTTGTAGACCTCTGATAAGGGAAAACTTGGTCTGCTGACGTATGTATGCCATTCCACTTTGGGATCACCCTCGTTACTAGGAAGTTTTTCTTTTAGCGTGCTCAAATCTGCCGTCTTTCATACACTGTGACATCTAGAGGTTTTAGAAAAATTAAACAGTTTTTATATGTATTTAAAGCTTTGGCGTTTGAAGAAGGGTTTTAAGCTACTCAAAAACAATTCTAGAGAATTTAGGGAAATGCATTCCCTGTAGCACATTCTAGCAGCTTTCAAAAAATAATGGTATCATAGGATAATATCTTTCAAGTTGGAAGGGTACCTAGAGTTCATCAAATCCAACTCCTTAGTTTTACAGATGAACCCAGAGAGATCACAGATGTGCCCAAGGTTGTACAAGGAGTCAGCAACAGAGCTGGGCTTCCGGAAGAGGTGGTGAGCTCCATCACTGAGAAAATGCATTCAAAAATTGAATGATCACTAATTACAGATATTATAACAGGAATCCATAACCTCTAAGGTCTCTTCCAACTCTCAGATTTTGTCCTCACAATCTGGTTTCCATCTTTACCACTCAACTGAAACAGCTCTCTGCAAGGTTAAAATGATATATTAAATGATAAATTCAATGGCCTTTTCTCAGTCTTCTTCCTTATTGACTTCTCAAATGCTAAAACATTTGACACTAGTGGCTACCTCCTTCTCCTGGATCCTTTCTCTTCCTTCAATATTCCTAACATTGTTCCCTCTTGATTTTCTTCCTACTAGTCCAATCTTTCCTTGCAATCTCCTTTACTGAATCATCAATAACGCTCTGCCCCGTTCATGTCCCCCAAATCTCTACTCTGGGTCCTCTTCTTTTCTCTTTCTTGGCATTCTCATTAACTCTTGTAGGTTCAATCATCATCTGTAATCAGATGACTCCACAATCTATAAAGCTAGCCATATTCTGTCTTCTGGGCTCCAGTTTCACATCGTTAGCTGCCTTTTAGATATCTGCAATAGAACATTAGAATGTTCATATGATCTTGGTCCAAATATTTGGTATTCCCTCATTTTCCTTATTTGTAAAATGAAGGGGTTAGGCTAGATGACCTCTCAGGACCATTCCAGCTCTATAATCTATGATTCTATGAGTATTCAACCTCAAATTCAACATATCTAAAATGGAACTCATTATCTTTCTCCCTAAAGCCACCTCTCCTCCTCATTTCTCTATTTCTCTCCAGGATATAACCATCCTTCCACCTTCTCAAGTTCATAACTTTAAAGTCATCCTTGATTCTTCACTTTCCCTCACCCCTCCCCATATCTAACCACATAACAAGTTCTAGCAATTAGAGGAGCAAGCTACCCTAACAACATAATTTTTCTCCCATAGCTATGGTCAACCTTTAGTAGGTCCTTCCTGGAGGAGTAGCTTGGTGTAGAAGATAGCATGCTGGAATTGGAGTCAGGAAGACCTGGGCTTAAATCCCAAACCAAACACTTACTATATGATCCTATCCAAATCATTTAACTTTTCTGTTCCTCAGTTTCCTTATCTGTAAAATGAGAGAGTTGGATCTGATGACCAGTGAGGTTCTTTTGACTTTATGATCCTATGAAAAATCCCTTGCAGTGTTGCCTTTGAAGAACCGAAGAGGCTTAGTGTTTAGATTCCAGATCACAGCATTCCTGAGAGTGTTTTCCTTATTCCTGAAACTGCCTTCTTCTGTGATTACCATTTCTGGGCTGGCTGATTTATAGATGCATAGGCTCATTCTGTTGAATCCTTAGGGTTCCCAGGAAATACCAATCAACACATGATATGTTCTGCAAACAGAGAGAGATGAAATAGAGTTTGGCAGGTGTCAGGAAGTACCACCATGAACACCCCTTAGAACTTTTTCCAGGGGACTTTTTTTTTCTCTGTAAGCTGAACCAAAGCAAATAGTGCATGGTTAAGGGCCTTGTACTGCTCTTCATTTTCTCTGGGTACCAATAAATATCTCTTGACTGAATTGTCAGATATGGGCCCCATGGGCTCACACAAATTCCATGTATGTGGAAGGGAGAAGAGAGGATTCTAATGTATGAGAATGGGGACCCACAGAGAGAACATCCCTCTTCCTATCTGCTTCATTCCCCCTCTCTCTGCACCCTCGAATTTTGCAATTCTGATTACCTAAGTGTCTCATTATTAAATCTCCTAGATTCTTGCAATCTCAAGGGACAGAAGGAGTAAGAGAATTTGGAACGGCTAATAAAATGAGATTTTTAAAAAAAAGAAATCTACAAATAGAGTTGAAAGCTGGGCATTCTCAAAGGAGATCTTTAAGGCTGAAAATTTTGCTTCTTGAGACAAGTTAGCTTTCAGCACGCAAAAAATGATTGCTGATTGCAGTGTGTGTGGGGGGGGTTGATTTCACATCCCAGAAACTAGGTT
>NW_020955033.1:35633309-35662450 GCF_900497805.2 Vombatus ursinus
TGTGTGTGTGTGTGTGTGTGTGTGTGTGTGTGTGTGTGTGTGTGTGTGTTCAGGAGAATTATGTGGGAATCGCCCTAACCCCCTCATTTTAGGCCGTCTTCAAAGTTCTCTCCTCAGTCAACCTTGTGTTCCCATTAAAGAATTAGGAGAACCCAGAGGAAAAAAATTTGTTTTCTAGATTTAAGATTTTACATGGCTTTCCTAGAACTATTAGTTTTATTCCAATCTAATCCATTTATTATGCTCCAGGCACTCTGCTAGGTGCTGGAGATGCAAAAACACAAATGAAACAATGGCCCCTGCCCTCAAGGAGCTTACATTCCTTATGTCACAATTCCTTTGAAGATGCTCCAGTCCCAAGAAAACTAGCTTACCTGTAGCAGTTTCCCAGCCCTTCCCCCAACGCTCAGCTTCGTATAAGGTTTTTTTGGGGTTTTTTTTTTTTTTTGGCATAAGCTCTTGAACTTTTATTAAATTCCCCAACCTCCCTTCATGTTCTCTATGCTCCAGACAAACTGGCCTGTGCCGGCTGTTCCCCATCTCGAACGTCCCATCCCCCAGCTCTACAAAGGCTCTCCCCCATGCCTGGGATCCCTCCCTTCCTTGGGTCTGTGGTGCCCTTTAAGGCTTAGCTCCACTGCCACTTCTACAGGAGGCCTCTCTTGATTCCCTCATTTGTTAGTGTCTTGACCTGCAAAAGCACTATTGATTTTATTTACTTACATATGCTGCTTTATATAGATAGATAGTTCTATGTTTCATTTCCCTTGGAGACACTGGACCTGAGTCTCCTTGTGTGTATGTGTGTATAATGTGTGTGTGTACATCTCTTTATCTGTCTAGCAGCCCTTCAGGGTAGGGGTTGTCTCCCTTTCACATTGGTATCTTTGTATCTAGCAGAATGACCAGCGCATAGTAGGTGTTTAATAAGTGCTTGTTGAATGATTGATTGATTATTTGAGGAGACTGAGCTTGCCCAAAGGGTACCAGGATTTAGGGAGCGGACACAAGGGTTTGAGTCCCAGCTCTGCCACTTACTTTGAGACTTTGGGCAAGTCGCATTACTATTTCAGGTTTCAGTTTCTTCATTTGTAATATAAGCAGATTGAGCTAGACACACCTCTAAGTTATCTTTCGATGCTAAAATTCTTGATGATGCCATAAGAAAAAAATGGGTACTTTGAAAGGCCCACTTAAATATAGACCATGTAGTTGTGAGTAGTTGTTAACTAAATGGTAGTTAACTACATAGTAGCCAATTCACTAGCTACCAATTTCCCAGCTATCCCCCCAGTTATGAACCAACACCAGTCCCCAAACCTGGTTCTGCACACCAAGTTAAGGATGCCCGCTTCCCCCTACCCAATACCTGATCTTGCTTGGCCCACAGAAGAACCCTAGAAGAAACCACCCATTTCAGAACCCATTCAGTGGGTTCCTAGCTGACCTGTGTCCATCTCCCCAATTGTATTTCTCCTCAATAAAGCTGGCTTACCTGATTTTGTCTCTGTTGACTCCCATCTGGTGCGCTGTTCTGTCTTGTGATGCCCTGTTCTCCATTGTACTACAATCTGTAATTCCAAACCTCACTCAAATAACATTAAAATATCCTTCCAGCTAGATGCAAAGCCAACTGGAATCATGAGTCCACGAGGGGTAAGAGAGAGAATCTACTGTCCCTTCAATGCTTAGCAGTGTGTGTTGCTAATGATCAAATAGTCTTGTAAAGGAGACTCAGGTGTGGTATTGTTAAAGGAATTGGAACATAGAAAGAGCCATGTATAATTTTTAAAAATATAAAGGCAGACTTGGCCTATGTGGTGCATGCCTGTAGTCCATGCTTCTCTGGAGGCAGAGGCTGGTGACTCCTGAATGCAAGAGTTCTGAGCTGCAACATGGCTCAAGTCAATTGGATGTCTATACTAAATCCAGCAACAATGTGGTGGGCCCCCAGGTGCAGAGGACCACCAGGCTGCCTGGGGAGGAGCAAACCACACCAGATCAGAAAGATGGAGCAGTTTTCTTTGCCAATCAGAATTGGGATAGGGCCCATGAGTGGCCACTAAACTTCTAACCTGGGACCACCAAAAAAAAAAGTGTAAATAAATAATTATATATGTATAAATACATACATACATACATAAAGTCTGTGATTATCCATTTATGTCACATTATCATAAAAATGGAAGTGGTTCCATGAATGGTAATATTTATTGATTTATAGGTCACACCGGCAAATAGTGCAGCTAGCCACACATTCTATAACCTGAATGAGAACATTGGACCGAATAATTCTACCTTGAATCATTAGTGTATGTGGACCTCTTTTCCTTCACATCAATACAATCTGTGTTAATGATTTTTGTTTTAAGTTGAACAATCTGTAAGAATAAAATCCTAGATCAAAATTGCAAATGGCCAAACCATCTTCGTTTCAAAAGGCAGATGGAGCAGGGAGAGGAGCTTTGCCCCAGGAAACCACTAGAGAGTATTCTCTTTGAATCTTCTCTCCCACTTAGACAGTGGTGAGTATTTGATGTCCCCAGATGGCCAGTAAGCCAAGCTGTACCTGCTCCCAGAAAAATGATACTTTTTTTGAGTCAGGATCTCAAAGGCCTTTATGTGCATATTTGTTGATTGACTGATTCTTCACAATGCTGAGAGTTTTGTTAAGCATTGTTTCCCACTATTATGCTTTCTTTTCTTGCCCTAATTCGGGGCAAGAGAGATGGCAGGTACTTATTGATAAAATTTGGAAGCCTCCAGTGGTACAGATCACACCCCATCCTCACCTTCTTATTTTATGAGATTTTTGTCCATATTCTCCCAAAAGTTCTTGACTGAGGATTTATCTAATATGCTACAGACCTCCTTCTAGTTTTGTTTTGTTTTGTTTTTTTAACATTTTGAAGGTACCCATGCAACTCAGACTGACCGTCTGTTATCTCTTGCTCTAACTGTGTGACTGGCCCACCTCTTTTTCCATAGTCATATTGCATCACCAGTCAGTCACCAGTCATTTTTTAAGTACCTGCTATGTGCTAGATACTTATCAATATTAAAAAGATGGATTCTTATATCAGGAGGTAGCTTGAGATTGTTGAAATCACTGTACAGTTTTCCCAGTGTTTGTTCAGAGCTCATTCTCTTCTTTCTATTCAAGTTTGGGCAAGTTCATTGTCCATCCACAGTGTCTATCATAGATAAAATCTGGATAACGAGCATTTTTTTAATCCATTAGTGTTTTTTTTCCCTGTTTAGAGATCAAACTGATCTTGTTTGAGTGATTGTCTGTCGCATTAGAGAGCACATAGCAGAGGAAGGTGCCCCACTGCTGAAGGAATGAATGGTATAAGCATTTAAAAGGAGAAGAGGCAATGACTAGAAGCCAGCATGAGTTCATTAAGAAGAGGTCATGCCACACTAACTGCATATCCTTTTTTTGACAAGGTTTTTAGACTAGTAAATCAAAGGAATGTATTGAACTTTACTGTGTCTGGATTTTCAGCAAAGTCTTTCAAAAATATCTTTCCAAAATAGAGAATTAACAACTGTGTTGTTATTGTTGTTGTTCAGTCATTTTTGACTCTTTGTGACCCTATTTTGGGATTTTCTTGGCAAAGATACTGTAGTGGTTTGCCATTTCCTTCTTCAGCTCCTTTTACAAATGAGGAAACTAAGGCAGATTGGGTTAAGTGACTTGCCCAGGGTCACACAGCTAGTAAATGCCAGAGGCCAGATTTGAACTCAGGAAGATGAGTCTTCCTGACTCCACTGCACCACCTAGCTGCCCCATTATAAATTGTGTACTAATACAATTAGATGGGCTCACATTTCGATGACGAAGCCAACTCAAAGAATATGGTTAATGGATTAGTGTTTACTTGAATGAGGTACCTCTAGTGAAGTGTCCCTGGTCCTGTTCTGCTATTTTTTCAGTGACCTAGATGAAAGAAATGTGATGGCTTGGTGGTGAACTTTGAACGTAGCAAAATAAATGTATTGGATGAAAGAGGCAAGATCCAGAAAGGTCTTAACAGGCTAGAGAATGATTGACTAAAGCTAATGATAGTTAGCAGGGAAAAGTGTTAAGCTGTAGGTCTGAGTTTTAAAAATCAACTATATAAGTACAAGATGAGGGAGACGTAGCTCTAGGAAGCCTTTCAAGTGAAAAAAGACATGGAAGTTGTTTTTTGTTTTGTTTTGGTGCGGCATTTGGGGTTAAGTGACTTGCCCAAGGTGACACAGCTAGTTCGTGTCAAGTGACTGAGGCCAGATTTGAACTCAGGTCCTCCTGACTCCAGTCTGGTGCTCTATCCACTGCACCACCTAGCTGTGCCTTAAATTATTGGACTATTTTGTCTTTTTTTTTTTTTTTACTATTTTGACTAATTTGACTATTGTCTTATTTTTTATTTTGTTTGGGGGGAGTTGTTGGGTTTTTTTTTTTGAAGCAATCGGGATTAAGTGACTGGTCACTTAATGACCATTACCATGGTCATGAGGCCAGACTTGAACTCAGGTCCTCCTGACTCCAGGGCCAGTGCTCTATCCATTGTACCACCTAGCTTCGCCAAGACACGAAAGTTTTAATGGACCTCTAACTCAAAATAGTTTAACTGAGGGATGTGGTGGCCAAAGAGGCCAAATGTTATCTTAGACTATATTACTAGAACTTCAGTGTCCATAGAGAAATTGTAATCTCACTATGTGCGCCATAGGTGAACTATTGAGTCTAATTTGGTGTACCATATCAAGCTAGAGTATGTCCAGTATAGGAAAACCAGGATGGTGGGCAGACTTAAAACCATACCACAAATGGCATAGCAATTGATCCTTAAAAAAATTAGTTGAAGGAGCTTAAGATGCTTAACCCACAAAAATGAAGTGGGGAAAGATGGATGGATTGAAGAATTGTCATATAAAAGAGGGACAAGGTTTGTTCTGATTGGTCCCTAAGGCAGAATTCAAAATGGTGAGAAATTACAGAATGGCAGAATTTAGTTCAATATGAGAAAAAAAAGAAACTTCCTAAAAAGCAAAGCAGCTCAAAAGTGGAGTGGGCTTTCTTGGAGTGGTAGTGAGCTCCCCATCACTGAGCATCTTCCAGTGAAGGTGGCATAACTGCCTGTCAGTGAAGTTGTAGAAATCATTCATGCTTTGGGGAAGGTTAAACTAGATGGCCTTGAAGATCTCTACCAACTCCATGGTTCTATGCTTGGGTCCTAGCAGTGAGCTAGTCTCTTCTTTGTCAGTACACATTCCATTTTTGCCCTCCTTTCATGCCTGAAACTAGCTGATGAGGCTGAAAGTGGAAGCATCTAGAAACAAGGAGAAGATTCTCTTCCCTAAGCAGAGGGACACCTCACATGGCTTAATTATACTGCTCAAAAGCAAAGGAATTGAAAGAAGAGACTGCTGTGCAGAAGACTACCTGTACCTGGTGATCAAATATAATCAGTGTGCAGGGCAAGAAAATTTCAGGCTCTTAGGAGATGCTGGAAGGTCGGGGCTGTAATTAGTTGTGTTCCTGCCTGCTTCCCTTATTTGACTAATCCAGAAGCCAGTAATCACATACTGTGGAATTGGCAATCTATTTAGTGGGGATGAGATGGGAGAGGGCAGATTCATTTTGAGAATGATAGTCATGAGTACGACAGGGCAATTTCAATGACTTCCAGGGGTGCAGGTCGCCAGCACTGAAGCGTGAAATCCCTTCTGTGTTTCTTTGCCTGTGTTGTGGCCCCAGGCCAGCAACTACATTTCACCACTTAATGCATTTTAATATGTTAAAGGAGTAGAACGAGGTAATGTTCCTGTCTGGTTCTAGTAGTCATTGAAATTAATTGCACAATTAGATCCATGCACAAAACCATTTTTTCCATAAAAGGGAATGGGGGTCCCTGAGGTTTCAGTGGTAAAAATCTGTGTCATTTCTATAAAGCACAAAAATAATGGAAATATTACTACTCTTTTTGTGGCCAGCATGACAGTACCATCATTAGGTTGAAAAAGGTTTTGAAACTTTTTCAATTAAAGGATTTTTTTTAAATTTTTCAGGTTACTAACTCCCAAAATAATAAATGTTAGAACAACATTGGCTTAATAAATAGCTATCCACCCAGGACAAGTAATTTTTTTTACAGGTGAATACTAAAGAATGTTCATTTTATTTATCTATTCGGACCCTCCCCATTAGGGGTTCTGAACCTTTGGCTTTATGCCGCAAAGCCTGTGGACCCCTTCTCAAAATATTTTTTTCAAAATTCATGATTGAAGGAAATGCTCAATTTCGTTTAGAAGCTAGTCAAAGTAAAGACGTTTTATCCTATCCAAGTTCATGGATTCCCTGAACTCAATCCATGGACCCTTTAGGGGTTGGTAGAATCCAGATAAAGAATCAATATCCTAATGGGAAGCGAGGGGGTAGTAGACATATTTTTAAATGTGAACTGGTGGAAATATATTATGATTATTTGTCACATTTAAAGAATGCCTTTTACATGTATGTATGTGGCCATGCTTATAATAGTCTTATCTTTTTGGTGGTTATAATAACAGTTCAATTCAACAAACATTTATTAAGTATCTCCTCTCTGTAAGGTGCGATGCTAGGTGCTCAAAATATAAAAACCAAATGAAAAATGAAAAAGAAAACAGTTATTTTCCGTAGAGAACTTATTTTCGACGGGAAAGCCTTCCTTGAAGGAGGAGGTAGCATAGTGAAGAAAGTTCCAGATTTGTGCAGCTCACTATATGACCTGTGGCACGTCAACTTCTTCTGAGCCTCAGTTTCCGCATCTATAAAATCCATTAATATCTTTTGTCCTATCTGTCTTATCCTCATGTGAGAAGGAAAGCATTAAATGTAAAAGGAATTCTCAATTAGAATGAAAATGAATAGAAATTATATCCCAGGGAAAGAAGATGGATAAGAAGAAAACAGGCATTTATGAAGTCCCTATTATGTGTTAGACAAGGTGCTAAGCACTCTACAAATATCTTATTTGATCTTTACAACAATCCTGGGAAGCAGGTATCAGAGCCATAGTTGAAGACAAACCAAGTTTCCTTGTAGCGTGCAATGGGCACCATGATTCATTTGAAAACAACAGTACTCTAGGACAAATAAATTAAGTGTAATTGTTAGATTCACAGGACTCAGAGTTGGAATGGTCCTCAGAGGCCATCAAATCCAACAAAACAAGAATCCTGTCTACAGTAATTTACATTAATGTTAAAGCTTTACATTTATAAAGTGCTTTATACAAATTGTCATTTGATCCTCCCAGTGGCCCCCACCTGCATTTTACAGATAAGGTAACGGAGGCTCATGGAGTTCAATTGACTTGTCTAGGGTCATACATCAAGCAAATGGTGTGGCCAGAAATTGATCTCTGACTCCAAGTCAGGGACTTTCTTCTCTACTTTAAACACGGTGTCTCTTACTCAGGCAAACATTCACCAACTTCCAGGTTCATAATTGATGTGAGACTGAAGCATTCACAGCATCCAGAGAGTTAGCTAAAGTCAGTTACTGTCAAATGTGAATCTTACATGAACTACCACCTTCTCCCCATAGGTGTCAAATCCAAATGCCTTATCTTCTGACGTCCTGTCTTCTGACGCATGGGATAAGGCAGGGTAAAATCATATTTCATCTGTAATCTAGAGGTAGCCAGCAAGAACAAAGTGGTTTGGTGAACAGGGGATAGTTTTATTGTCTTTTACAAAGTTGACAAGATAGGAGAGAAAAATATATTTTTATGACTCTGGCCACGGCCATGCCTACTGATGAAAAAGTCTGGACCTCAGCCATTTAACGGCTCCCCTAAAGTGGGGTTTGAAAGAAGAGCGGGTGAACTTCAAGGGACTTCCCTCTCCTGTATGACTCCCCTCCAGAGTTCCCTAAGGGCTCTGGTAGGCCAACCTTTTCTGATGCATAAAGGCAAACCAAAATGCCTTCTCTTCTTTTTCCCCGTTGGCTTTTTCCTAAATGCTCTCCTGTTGATTTTTCTTCCCAGTCATCTCCCTCCCACTGCCTTGCCCCACTGAACTCTTCCGTTACAGCAAAGAAAAACAGTTTAGCAAAAACCACCCCAGCAAAGGGTGACCTCATTACTACTTCTCACTAAGGTGTAAATGACTACTTCCACATCCCAGAACGTGGACCTTAGGACTTCTCGTTAGGAAGAGGCAGCATGGTGTAGTAGGTTAAAAAGTCAGTCTCATAGTCTGTAAGACCTGAGTTCAAGCCCCTACTCAGATTCATATTAACTTTATGACACTGGGTAAGTCTCAGAGCTCTCAGCAACTCTCAGACTATAAATTATAAATTAGGTACTGACGTGTGTTGGTAGAAGGAATTTACTTACTGGGAGGTTCCCTATTACTGATGAAAACACAGGTCCAGTTCCCTACCCTAATCATTTATTATATTGGTTAGGAACATTCCTCATTAGAAAGAAAGGGGAGTCAACGCACAACTTGTACATATTTGTTTGCTTATTGTCCAACAATTATCTAGATTGTTTTTCTTGGGGGGAGTGTGACTTTTTTTTTTATTTTTGCATCATCATTTTCAAATCTGTAATTTTGGGGGGAGATGTGGGGAGGAAAAAGGAAGGATTTTTTTTGTACTTAGCAGTGTTGCAGCTGTGTTGCAGTACTTTGCATCTGGAGCTTTTCCATGTGCAAGTGGCCTGTTTATCTAACTTATCAAACAAAACAAAACAGATGCCACAATACTTTCCAAGGATCTCAAATCAACTATTCTGGAGATCTGGTGCTGATTAATGGGGATTTTATGTGAAGCCCCAACTCCTATTTAAAAAGTAACCAGTAATTTAAAAGAAAGGCTATCTGTGGGAGTTTATCAAACAGAGTATGATTGTAAGCCCCTTTAGACTGTAAGCTACTTGAGGGCAGGAACTGTCTTTTACCCTTCTTTGTGTCTCCAGTGCTTAGCACAGTGCCTGGCACATAGTAGGCACTTAATTAATACTTGTTGGTTCATTGGCTGACTGAAATACAGTTCTGTCTACAAGATAATAGACAAGTGCACCTTCCTAACTGAAAGGCAGAGACCCAACCAGAAGCAATCTGTCAATACTGATTATCTTACCTGGCAGCTAGGGGGCGCAGTGAATAAGGTACTGGAACTGGAATCAGGAGGACTAGGGTTCAAATGTAGCCTCAAACACTTACTGTGTAACCCTGGGCAAGCCCCTTAGCCTGCCTCAGTTTCCTCCTCTGTAGAATAGGGGTAGTAATAGCACCAACCTCTCAAAGTTGTTGTGAGGATCAAATGAGATATTTATAAAGGGTTTTGCAAGTCTTAAAGCACCAAATAAATGCTAGCTATAGTGATTAATGATGGTGATGGTGATGACATTGATGATGAGGATGATGATGGTGGTGGTGGTGGTGGTGGTGGTGGTGGTGGTGGTGGTGGTGGTGATGATGATGATGATGATGATGATGATGATGATGATGTGCAGAGTCCAACAGTTCGGGATAAGAGACTGGCCCTTGCTAGTTTCCTCTACCAACCTCATGGTCACTGTATACATATCTGTATGTATGTATATGTATGAGGCTAGCACATGACAATGTCAGCCCATATTCCTGAGCACTTTCCCAGGAGGCCTGATTCCTCAGGTCTTTTATCTTTCTGAACAAAGGAAGATTTGCCCAGAGGAGCAAGAGAGGATGGTTAGAGCAGAAAAAAGAACACTGTCCTTAGAGTCAGAGAACCTGGGTTTCTATCCTACCTGTGTGACCCCTCAGTTTCATCAGCCATAAAATGAGGGTGGGTGGCATTCAGTGGCCTCGGAGGAGGGTCTCTCTCGCTCTGAATCTATGATCCCATGAAAAGAATCTGAGCTGTTGAGTATTTCTACAGCTTGGTAGAGTGGCTTTTTTTCTTTCCCATATTGGGTGGTGAGATTGATGGACTCCAATTAAGTCTCTAATCTGGCATAACCGTTTTAACTAAAATTGGAGCTGGCTGTCATACGGCTGACAGTTTTTCCTTGCTGTTTCCCCAGGACCAGTACAAGTTCTGCTATGAAGTTGCTTTAGAATACTTGAATTCTGGCTGATGGAGAAAGATGCCCTGCAGACCCTCGCGCCCACCCGGGGGGCCACAAAGCCCCATGATGTTTGTGTATATGAGATGAAGACTTCTCGGTGTCATGCTTACTTTGCTTTGTATAATTGGCTCTTTTTAAGAGCCTGAGAAAGTGTTTATAAACCCGCCTGCACTGCCTACTTTCCACCATATTGCTGCTTCCTGACAAAAACACAAAACGCACTCTCTGCGGTCGTCGGATACTGTGTTCATAATCACCGTCTTGAAAGAGCAGCCTAGACATCTGCTGAATTAAAAGAGCACAATTATATTCTTATGAAGGAATTTGTCCCTTTGAGGTTTAATTTTGTTGCCTGTGATCCTTTGTTATTGTCACAGCTAAGTGTATATTTTTGTTCTGTGGAGAATGTTGTCCGGCATTTATGATAACATATGATTTTAGTTAATATTTGTATTTTAACACATACATAACAGAAAGTATACGTAGCTTACCTGAACTAACAGACAAAGAACTCATAACAAACCGTGCTAACTTTCTGGAGTGGTAGTTTCTTTCTGATCGATAATGTTTCACGGAGGAACGGCTTGACAGGAATTCACTCTGAAAAGGTCAAACCAGATGACCAGGTGAAATAGATCCAAAGCTTTTTCATTTGTTTATATTGTAAATATTTTTTTTGATTTCATCAAATTATTTATTCATTAAAAGAAATTTTTGTGAAGCACAGTGAGTGACAATCATTTTTATTAAGCCCTGGAAATGCTTTATTTACTGTATGATAATGTAAACATTTGTTACCTTGTATGGATTCTCAGCTCAATAAATGATGGCACATGGCAGATTTGTGTTGGATTTCTGGTGCACCAGGACGTGGAGAGGCTAAAGCAGCAGTTGCTTGGCTTTGAATTTCACCTTTTAGAGCTGCGGAAGAAGCCTCATTCTCAAATCTTTAGAGATCCATGAGAAGATGAGATATTCTGTACAGAGAAGGAGTTGGGAGGGCAGAGACAGCGAGTGAGTTTGCTGAGAGACATGTCTGGCTTGGACTTTTATCATCGAGAAGTCTGTGATTCATTATATTCAGGCTATCCCCAGTACTCGTGGAAGGCAAAGCATAGAAAGGGTGCCAAAAAATGAGTTGCTTAGCTGGATCTGGCTACATGCTCAGCAGCAGAAAGCTGGCCATAGACCTCTGAGAGTCAAGAGGAGCGGGTTCTCTTCCATTCCATGTGTGACCCTAACCAAATCACTTCACTTGCTTCTGTTTACCCTTCTGCAGGTCGGGGTTGTTCTTCCATCTCCTTGCCTCATTCGCTCTCTAATTAGATCATGAAAATTAAAATGATTGAATAGTAAAGAAGATTGGAATGATGTTTGTGAGTCTTGAATGTATTCTCCAGCTATATTTTTGTGTATAGTAATTGGTAATGAAAAAAAGAATGGTAGCACGATTCACACACACACACATCCATTAGAATAGGGTATTACACATACACACGCATAGGCACACATTCACATTCCTTAAGGTAAATTGCCTTTTAAAAATATTCCACTTTTACACAATGACCTTAGCCCTGACCCATTACACAAAATGGGTTTTTACTATGTGTAGGGAAGATGTATCATCACTAATTTCCTTAGAGGTTTTTTTTGGGCGGGGGGCAATGATGATTTGAGAGCAATAAGGAACTTTCCACCTGGGAAATCCCGAAGAATACTTTGTAGATTAAAAGTAGGCTGCTCAGGGCAGATACAAAGCCCAGTGACTCTTCAGTTCTACTTCTAAGCATAGAAGGTGGTCCATGGTCTTCCCAGAATAAGCCAGTGCTGCAGAGTTGAGACAAGCCTCTCCTTCCTCCAGCTAAAGCTATCGAGGCAGTCATCCAGTTTGTTGCTACTTGGATCTCAGAAGCCCCAGAGAACAACAAACTGGCAGTACATCATTCTTTTCGAAGACGTTAGAACCCTAGAAGCAGTCAGAAGTAGTGAGTATAAATTGGCAGATAAAATGGTGTAAATGTGCCCTTTCTTCAGGGTCCTTGGTGAGAATGGATTCTTGGCATTCTTCTTTGGATTAGCCTTTAAGAGACTGCTTGAAGAAAAACATTGAAGGCTGAAAGGTTTGTCTGGACTCCTACCAAAGATTTTCCACAGGATATAGAAATGTGGGTCAACACAATTGTGAAAATTTGCCCAATATGCAGCAGTTGATTAGGGGGAGGGACAAAATTAGTCAATAAACATTTGTTAAGTGCCTGTTATGTGCCAGGCACTGTGCCAAGTGGTAGTGATACAAAAAAAAAAAAAGACAAAAGATATTCCTTGCCTTCAAGGAGCTTGCAATCTAATGCAGGAGATGGCATGCAAATAACTATAAACAAGTTATAGACAATATAAATGGAAATGAGGAACAGAGGGAAGGCAGAATTAAGAGGGCTTAGGAAGTTTCCTGTAGAAAACAGGATTTTAGATGCTTTTGGAAGGAAGCTAGGGAAGCCAGGAGGTGGTTGTGGAGAAGAAGAGAATTCCAGGCTAGGGATAGTAAAAGCCAGTAAAAATGCTCATAGTTGGGACAATGAAATAGACTTGCAAGATAAATATCTAATGGGGTGTCCCATATATGACTGTTGTTCTAAATACATATATTTACATGATATATATTTATATAATATATTTACATTATATACATATATATATTTTTTTACATAAATGAAGATGAGTGGACCCTAAGTTAGGGTAGGTGGGGTGTTATTTTTATATATGTGTATGTGTATATACATATATACATATATATACATATATTTACACACATATATATATAGTAGTACGGGGTCCTGGCTGCCTTTATACAAGATGATGTACAAGCTAAAAAGGTTCTTCTCCCTCTCATTTATAAAGTAGTAAAGAAGTCCTAAGCTGCAGGTTACTGAGGATTCAGTATCAACAATGGTGTCCTGGGATTCCATTTTGGAGCTGTCCTTTAGAAGATTACTGCTTGCTTGTGCTGAATCAAAGATAAGGATGATAATAAGGACACTCCCTAGTGTCCCGGATTACTGGCTGCGTGATTTGTCAATCAAGGCCAGCTAGCATGGTGTATTTGAAGGACTCCCAGTGTGGAAGGACCTTCCGAAATGCAGGTTGAAACTCATTTATGACTTAGTAGATAAGTTTTATGGAGTGTTCAAAGTTCAGAGAGGTTAATTGTCTTGTACTTGCTGACAGTAAAAGTATCAGAAGTGAGGTTTGAACCTATAGCTTCCTGACTTCAACCTCAGCACTTGTTTCATTATCCAACCAACTAAAACTGATGCCAGTAGGACTGTTCCTGATTAACAGCTCAGCCAGCCAATGACATTGGTAGACAAAAGGAAGTGGAATGCTCTTCCCTTACTTCTCTTCCCTTATTTTGATGAGCTGGTCACCACTTCTCGGACTCCATTAGAAGAAAAACTTTACATACAGCTCTGGTCTGGCCCTTCATAAATATGTCCCCTTGGGGTAATCCCTCACAATTCCTCCTTCTGACATACCCTACTTCCCTTCATAGAACCATTGGTTTCTTCTAGATTTGGCCATTTTCAAGATAGACATCTAGCAGTGGTCCTGCATATAATTGTTGCTCCAAATATCGTTTTATTTTTTTTTTTACATGAAAGAAGATGGGTGGATCCTAAGTTAGAACGGATGGGGTGTTACATGCTTTTATATAGGGTGGGGTCCTGGCTGCATTTATGTAGAGTGACGGCCGCTCTTGGACTTGAATGCTTCAGCCTAGCCCAGGCTTCTCCCTCCTCCCCCTATACGATCACAGGATCAAAGATCGAGAACTGAAAGTGACCTCAGAGATTCTCTAGAAGTAACGCGGCATGGGAGGTGTGGGAAGTCTGAGTCTGACCTCTAGTTCCCCTGTTCTTTGTGACCCAGGAGAAGGGGGATGGAGTGGGTGGAGAGGGAAGAAGCATGTATTAAGTACCTACTGTGTGGATAGGAAGAAAATACCACATAGCCTTTGGCAAAAGGGTAGCTTTTACCAAAACCCATCAGAGGGAATCTCTAGAGATGGAGCCTAAAAAAAGCTGTTCCTAAGGTGTTTTTGTTTTTGCTTTTGTTTTTTTAAATTGACATCCCATCATCTACTTCATTTCATAATTACTTCCTGCCTTCAATCCTCTCCATCCAGATAAATGTACCATATGATAACTCCATATTTAAGAATTAAAATAAATTATATATATATATATATATATATATATATACATATTAATTTCCCAGTACCCTTTAAGACAGCCTGAGATATCACACAGCAAGGATTGAAGACCAGTGGACTGGATATCAAAACTTAGTTTTGCATCAGGAGGAAAAAGTCACTAAGTGGCTACACCTAGGAGTGCTTGTATGGACTAATCTCAGTTCAAGATCTCATGATTCAGTGCGTGGATTTACTCCTCTCTACATCCTACCCCTACCCCACATCCACCTTTCTGCCATCTTACTGGCATCTAGGATTTCCCCTGAAAGACGGAGCAAGGTCAAGTAACAAAAATCAAATCACGTTAGGCTGTCTCTTCTTAAACATTCCTCTTAAAGGACCGGTAGAAATGGAAAACTATTATTCTTCCTTCAAACTCTTTCCGCTGTCGTGTGACTAGAGAACAATTAATTTAGGGCCAGTCACTGTTGACATGTGACTCGGCAAACTTTCAGCCCCTAAGAAGAAAATTATCTACTCCCCGAGCAGCTCCTAAAAAGGACCTTAGCTGGGCCAGAAGATGAAGGAGAAAATATTGATCCTTGGATTTGACAAGAGAGAAGGGGCAGACAGATACATGAGTATTCAGGAGGAAAGAAGGGAGGCCCAGATGCAGGGAATTTTACAGCTGCCAGGACTTGTTTTTACTATGTTCTTCTTCTAGCTAATGAAGTTAAAATGACTGTCACTGATAAACAGTGTCTGCTCTGTGGGAAAGGGAGGTTTTGAATTAGAATTCTGTAGTGTAGCTGTGACTATCGATACATCCTCTCGGGCACCATCTCTGTAATGACAACTGTAGCTACAACCCCAGCATTTATAGCTATGGGAACTGTTCTGATTCAATGGCTTATATGCCATCCCTGTATTAAGAGGAGAATGAACTTCCAAGAAAAGATGCCCTGAGCCCAGCAATTCTGATGTAGAGTCCACAGTTAGTTATTAAGTTCTAGGTTTCTCAGTGTCATCATAGGAGGTGAGCTCAGAGTATCAGGAGATGGAATATGAAGTTGGTCAGCAGCTCATTTCTCATCAGCTCTTCACAAATCATTTAACCACCCTAGGCAGCTCAGTCAATTTCCTCTCTTCCAGGAAGCTTTCCCAGATCAACTCCCACCCACTCCCCAGTCTAACTGTTCAATCTTTGACCCATTCTTCACCTTGGGTCATTTTAAAATTAAATATATGACCTCAAGAAAAAAATCACCCTCAGTAATAATCAAAAGGATGCAAAATAAAATGTACTTGATTATCATCTGTAATATTGGTAAAATTAAAATATTATTATGATTATTATCATAAGCAACAAAACTCAATGCTGGTGGGGCAGGCGGTACACTCATTCATTTGCTGGTGGCCAGGAATCTGGAGAGCTGTCATTAAGCAACAAAAATTTCAAAAATAACTTTGACCCAATAAATCCACTGTTGAGAATATACTGTAAAAGTATTATTTTTTTCAGTTATAAACCCAAAGATTTTCATAGCAGCATAATTCACAATTGCAACAAACTGTGACAGTAACCTAAATATTCACTGATTGGGAAACAGGTAAATAAATTGTGCTGCATTGATGTAATGGAATGCTATGGTGCAGTTAATACCAATAAATATGAATTGTACAAAGAAATCTAGAAGGACCTTAATGAAATAATGCAAGGCTAAAAAAAAGTCAGAACCAAAAGAATACTAACTACAATCATAAAAGGAAAAATGAATGGGAATGAATGTACAAAAATCCCCATGTAGTCTTAAAGGGAATAACTAAAAAGTTAAATGGGAAGGTTACATGGCACAGTAAATAGAGCACTGGTCCTGAAGTCAGGAAAGCCTGAGTTCAAATCCAGCCTCAGTCACTTACCAGCTAGGTGACCCTGGGCAAGTCACTTAACCCTGATTGCCTCAAAAAAAAAAAAAAGATTAAATGTCATATGCTGAAATTTATTCATTGAAATGTAAATAGTTCCTCAGCAAATTTAAATTTTGGAGGAGGGGGGAAGGGCAGGGTGGCTCTAGACTCTGATTTCATTAATATAGGGAATTTCCTTTGGGGAAACTCCCGTATCCAGAACAGATCTGCATCTGCTCTGCAACTCTGAGGTTTACATTGTTGGCTAGGGTACAGAGAGGTTAAGTGACTCTTGTCCAGTATGTGTCCCTAGCCTCCTGTCTGACCCCAGCCACACAAAAGAGGCCCAGGAGCAGTGACCCTATCACCTCACTAAGAAGAGTCTCCATCACAAACTCCAGATCCAGATACATTGACCACAAATCATCCTTTGACTCTCAGATTCCCAGAATGAGCATCTCCCATCCAAGGGAACACTCTCTCCCTGTTCATAAGCCAGTAAGCACCCTACTTTGCTCTCTTAAGCAACTTAGAGGGACCAATCCAATTAGGCAAAGCAGTTGTTAATCATGGCTAGTGACCAGCCCTACCCAGATTAGGAGTTTAGGAGGAGAAGGACAGGCAGGAGGAAAAAGCTAGACCTTCCTATGGACACTATGAAGTTTTGAGATGCGATCATAGGTTTCTCTAAGATGCGACTGAGGCACCATCATGGACACAAATCCTCTCCTGATGCCCCTCAGTTGTTACTGCTCTCTAACTCTCCCCAACTTACCTTGTATTTACTCTCTATATATTTTGCATAGTCTTATTTTGGTACACAGGGCGACTAGGTGGCACAGTAGATAGAGCACTGGGTTTGGAGTCAGGAAGACTGCTCTTCCTGAGTTCAAATCCAGCCTCAGACACTTACTAGCTGTGTGACCTTGGGCAAGTCACTTAACCCTGTTTGCCTCAGTTTCCTCATCTGTAAAATGAGCTGGAGAAGGAAATGGCATACCACTCCAATATCTCTGCCAATAAAACCCCAAATGAGGTCACAAAGAGTTGAATACAACCAAAATGACCAAACAACAACAACAACAAGATCTTTGTACATATTTACCCCAAGTAGAGTATAAGCTTCTTGAAGGCATAGATTAATGCTTGTTATTTAAGTTCAGATTCCTGCTTTGCTACTTACTCCATGAATGCACTTGGGTAAGTCTCTTCTCTCCAACCCTCAGTTTCTTTATTTGTAAAATCAAGAATACCTTCTAGTGGTATGCTGGTAAATGTTTAACAACTGGCTTCCCCAAAATATATACATAACACTCTTTCAAGTTTAATCTGCATGAAAAAAAACATTTTCTCCATCATCTTCTTAAATCTAGACAGTCAATAAAACAATAAATCAAGTCTTGATTTGTAGCATTTGCCTAGAAATTTACAAATTGACTCTCACTAGCCAATTGGAGCTGGCTCCAGCATACCCCTGGTACCTTTCCATTCTATGATCTTAGGAGCTTTTAGTTGTAGAACTCAGGAGCAATGCCTGATCAGGCTTTGGACCCATTTCTCTTCCAATCCAACCATGCTCTCTTTCCCTGGCAGGCTGATCTCCAAACTCTCCTCTACTCCCTCCCCATTATCCCATAGGCCCCTGTAACCCATGGAGCTGAATAGGCAGAAGCCAAACAGGGAGAGGGTTAATTACCCTTGGTGTCAGTTAGCCAGGGCAAAGTCTAGAGACACAGGTCTTCAGATTTCCACTTGAGTTCTCTTTTCCCCAGAAAGTGACTGCTTTATTGGGCCTGATGCCTCCTTAGTTCACGCTCTGCATGGGGCCTAATAAGGGTCAGGTTTAATTTGAACAGGTGAACAGATGCAATACCAGCCTGCCAGCTCCTAGTGAATTCTTCCTATTTGCTCCCCACCATGAGCAAATCCAAAGTTTTTACTTCATGTAAGGAAGAATAGCATCTCTTCCTTCATAATGAAAATCCCTCCAAACCTGGCTTCTCCTTCATGTGCATGCCTTTTAGCTAAAATATTCACCAACTGGTTCCCCTTCTAATAATAATAGCTCACATTTATATGATACTTTAAGGTTTACAAAGTACTTTACAAATATTATTCCATTTGATCTGCACAATAACCCTGGGAGATAGGTACTGTTGTCACCCCCATTTTACAGATGAGGAAATTGAGTCTGAGAAAGATCACACAGCTAGGAAGTGTCCAAAGTCTAATTTGAATTAAAAATTTTCTGACTCCAATTCTAGCATTCTATTCACTGTGCCATCTTGCTCCCCTTCTTCCCTCTCAGTTAAAGTATAGGGGACACATTAAGAGTTTATATAATATATAAGGGCAATGACACCTAGTAGGAGTCAGTGGGAATTTCACCTCCTCACTTTTGTTCTCTCTTTCTCTCTGTGTGTGTGTGTGTCTGTCTGTCTGTCTGTCTCTGTCTCTCTGTCTCTCTCTGTCTCCGTTTCTCCGTCTCTCTCTTTGTCTCTCTATCTCTCTGTCTCTCCCTCTCCGTCTCTGTCTCTGTCTCTCTCTCTCTCTCTCTCCTGAGCAAACAAGGGAAAACGAACACTAAATTAAAACAATCAAAGGAGAACTAGCAATTCCTGCTTTTGATTTGTAAAATCACGTCTTTAGCAAAGCCTGTCTAGCTAGATGCATTTGGGAAATTAATTAATTTCTCTGACTTCACACCAAACCTATTGACATGCCAACATCCATCTGGCAGAGACTGGACTGAACAGATGAGTCCTTAACCTTTGCTAAAGGTCAGCAAATATGGGCATGGCCACCTCAGGGACTAGTGAGGACTCTCATCCTCAGAATTTACCAAACAGACCCAAGACCCAATGCCTGCTGCCTAAAGCATATAACATGCTTCAGTCCCATCCATTTCAGCGCCAACCCCTCCATCTTTATCTCTGACTCTATGTATTTTTCTATCTCGGTGTCGTCTGTCTCTGTATCTCTGTTTCCCTGTGTCTGTGTGTGTGTGTCTATCTCTCTATGTCTTGATCTCTCTGTGTGTCCTCTATCTATCTCTGTCTTTCTGTCTGTGTCCTCTCTGTGTCTCTGTCTCTGTTTCTTGGTCTCTCTCTTTCTCTGTCTCTCTGTTTCTTTCTGTATCTCTCTCTCTTTATGTCTCAGTGTCCCTCTGCCTGCTTCCAGTGCTCTGAGCTCGCATTTACCTTTCTCTTCCCTCAAATGCTTGTTGTCGGTTGCATTCATATGGAACATATTGCCTTCTATTGTTAAGCTGATTAGCCTAGAAATGGATTTTGACAAAATGAAGTGGACATGATAAATATGGCTAGCAAAGTCACAGTGCATGCTGGCAGCTCAGAGATGTAGGATATATTGGAATATATCTACCTCAGTCACCAACTTTGGCAGGATAATAGCTTGGATAGAGAATGGAGTTGAAAATGCAAAGCCTCGGATCAGTTTCAATTCTATCCACATAATGCTGACCAGTGACAATGAAGAGCAGTGCAGAAATGTTCAGCTGCACAGTCCTTCCCTGGATGGGCTGCGCTGATATTGGAACAACAGGGAGAATGGATCCCAGAGGCAGAAGAGGATGCAGGTGGCACCTTGCACAGCCTTCTGGAGGTTCCCCTGGTGTGTTTCTGTGGCATCTAAGTCACAGAGGGCTTTACAAGTAATTGCAAGACCATTCTCAAGGAATTGGCATTTAGCCAGGGTCTTTCATGTCAAGAGAGAATAATTACTGTTGCTGGTGGCTATAAGACTGGCCACAACTCATGCTGCCTTTAGGCAAATTTAGATGATCAGTAATAGAGGAACTCACCCCAGGTAAGCCTTCAACACACGAGCAGTGAATGAAAAAGCATCTATCAAATAGTAATGGTATGCAAAAGTCCATGCCAAGCTCTGGAGATGTAAAGAGAAAATAGAAGACAGTCCTTATCTCAGGAATGTCCCAACCTGGGAAGGAGAGATGGCACATAGAGGAGGTTTCAGCTGCAAGTCGGTGGTCTCTAGGATGCAAAAAATATGGTAAAGCATTGTCCTTAGTGTCATTTCTATTGATAACAATATATGCATTTCTAGTATTGAACCAGAGTAGCTAGATGGCACAGTGGATAGAGTGCTAGGCATGGAGTCAGGAAAACTCATCTTTCTGAGTTTAAATCTAGCCTCAGACGCTTACTAGCTATGTGACCTTGGTCAAGTCACTGAACCTTCTTTGCCTCCGTTTCCTCATCTGTAAAATGAGTTGGAAAAGGAAACAGCAATCCATTCTAGTATCTTTGCCAAGCAAACCCCAAATGGGGTCATGAAGAGTTAGACATGACTGAAACAACTGATCAAAAATTTATACCTTGGAAATTGGCAAACGCTACAAATCAGGACTTCACTTACTGTTTTGTGTAAACTTAAGAGGATGATGAAGAAAAAATAATGCAGATAAAATGTAAAAATGTATCATGCGTGTTGTTTTTTTTTTTAAAGAGAGCCAATTGTTAAACATTTACCAGTGCACTGCTGGTTGCCTCCCTAGATCTTTGCTGTGGAGACAAGGATAGTCCATGCACCAGGGAAGGATGGAATAAACAAAAGATTCAAGAATTTACTTCTAAAACTGATCTACCCAAGGTTTCAATCTGCAGAAAAAAATTCCCATACTGGAGTTCTTTACCCTAACTCACAGATCCTTCATGTACTTAGCTAAAATAAAAAGAATCCTTTTCATAATTAACACATGGAGCATTTTAAGGTTTACAAAGTGCTTTCACAGACATTTTGTTTCATGACATCCAAAGACTAACGAATAAGACCTACTGTGTGTTCAGCGTTCTTTTCACGTTACCCACAGTAACAGGCATGTATGTCACTATGTGATAGTTATATAAATCTGGGACCTGAGTCTGTCTCATATCTGGTTCTAAAGTATTGAAAGAAGCAAAAAAAAATTGTAGGACGTGACTGACACCACCGTCCCTCTCCGGCCCTGAGGGCTAGTCTTAGTCAGTCTGGCCTAGCTATATTCATTAGGCCAAGGGGAGCCAAAGATAGGTAATTTCAACACATCCACTTCATTTTTCTCTCAGTGGTTATTCAGAGCTGGCCTGCCACAGAAATGGGAGGATGAAGGAAAAGGACATAAGGAGGACATTCAGTCAATCGGTCAGTCAGTAAACATTTATTAATCACCTACTATATGTCGGGCACTGTGCTAAGTTCTAGAGATACAAAGAAAGGCAAACAACCACCCTTACTCACAAGGATCTTACAACATGCAAACAACTATGTACAAATAAGATATATGCAAACTAAATTGGAGATAATCAACAAAGGGGGAAGACACCAGAATTAAAGGGCATTGGGAAAGGTTTTTGTAGAAGGCCAGACTTCAGATGGGACTTGAAGGAAGCTAGGATGCAGAGATGAGAAGGGAGAAAATTCTAGGCATGAAGAATGGCAGTGATAGAGTGTGGAGCTACCTGGAGTTAAAGAAAGAAAATCTTTTTTGGAGAAGGTTTTTATTTGGGCTGAGGCTGGGTTATTTATTTATGTGTGTGGGTGTGTGCGTGGGTGTGTGAGTGTCCTTTACTGGCATGGTTGCCTTCTTATTCCCTTGACATGAGAAAGACAAAAGGAACAGCATCTTTGAAGTCCCTGTCTCCAGCTCCCCTGCTCCTCAGACAGGAGACATCACCGGAGACGGGACTGTCGGTTCTGAGTCTAAATACAGTCTTACCCAAATGCTCACTGGTGACAGCAGCATTTTGACTCTGGCTTCTGTCTGCCTGTCGGTTTCTTTTAGCAACAACGCCCGGATCATTTAGATTGTGTCTGCATTGTCTCTGGGTTTGAGGAAATTATATTAGTGACATTAATTACACTGCTGAAATGATAATTACAGGTGACTGATGGAGACTGGCAGAACACTTGCCTGCCTATGTAAACTTAGAAACCTCTTTCCTAGGCCCTGGGGTCTGACACGTCATCCTCACTCCAGGCTATGCCTCCACGGCCCTCCCTGGGCTGTGGCTCAGTTGGGTGGCATCCTTCAGAACTCAGTCACTTGAGGCAGCAGAGGTGAGCAAGCACAGTCCCAAAATAGGAACCATTTCCATTTTCTCTTCAACTTTGTTCACATCCTTCCATGCTCTACCAATCCCTTTCAAACTCTCCTTTTTTGTGAGGCCAGAAAGAAGAATATGGATATGAGGAAAAAGGAAAGGGAGAAAAATCTGTCTTTAGACGGCTAAGCTTTTGAGTGTTGGTGCTAAGCTAGAACCTGCCACAGGAAAGGCATTTGATTGTCCTAGATAAATCAGAGCTATGTGAATATGATTGAATAAACATAATCATAGCTCACATTTATGTTGCTCTTTAAAGTTTACAAAGAACTTTACTTATATCTTCTCATAAGATCTTAAAATTAAAGCTAAAGGTCCCTTAGAAGTCCGTGTGAAGATGTATAACCTATGCTTGCCTTCTCAATGGGGAGGGGAGAAGAAGGAGGGAGAGAATTTGGAGCTCAAAATTTGAAAAAAGAATGTTAAAATTGTCTTTACATGTAATTGGGGGGGGGATAAAATATTAAATTACCAAAAAAAAGTTGGGAGAAGAGTAATAACCCAAGGTCCTATGCTAGGCAGGGGAGGCTGGTTTTTCCTTAAGAGATATTGAAACCATCTTTGAGACTTAATTATCTCACAAGACTAAGACCCTTGATGAGGCTTCCTGGTGGCCTAAGCACAAAAAAAGTCAGGGTTCAAGGAGTCATCCATTCTTCCCCTAGGTTTCCAACTGGTGGACCATCATCATCAACACAGAGGAAGGGGGAAGAGGCACGCACCTGATTCAGTGCTGTATCCTTGCTGAATATCCTTTCCATGCTCTGAAACTATTCTTTCTTTGCTATAGCTAAGTAAACCTTTTATTAGTTGTCAGATGCCTTACACCAATAGAATCTGATTCCTCTCCATTCTTGAGCCTGAGTTACCAGACCAGCCTGAGTCAGGCTGAGGTCATCTGGTACAATCCCCTCATTTGAGAGATGAGAAGACTGAAAGTCAAAGAAGTTAAGTGACTTGGCCAAGGTCACCTAAGTAGTAGCCTGCAGAGTTGGTATTTGAACCCAAGTCTTCTGACTTCACATCTAGGACTCCAGTCGTTGTACCATTCAGATGAGACTTAGAAGAGTCCCTTAGAGTAGTAGGTGCCATTATTCTCTCTCTTTTGCAAAGGCAGGGACCAAGACTTCTGGAGATGTTAAGTGACTTACCCAGGGTCACACAACAAGTGTCTGAACTTATTCACCGTCAGAGGTTCCTGATTGTAAGTCTTGTCACCTAGACATTAAGTCATCCCACTGTTCTAAAGAGGAGGCAATGGCTAGAGATTGGATCACATGTGAAAATTCAAGTTTAGGAATTTTATTTACCTCTTAAGAGCCATAGTAACCTTCATTTCAAAAGAAGGGCAGAACTTCCAAGATGTCCTTAGGTAAACTATTTCCAAGGGCTGTTTGCCTTGTCATAAATCATAAAATAAAAGAAACGAGATAGTGAGTTGCATGAGGATGAGGACTATGTTTAGTTACCTTGGTGCTTTCCTTAGGCATCCAGCACCATGGCTGTCACGTACTTCAACTTTGCCAGTTTGGAGACTTTGGTGTTCCTTCTACCAATGTCCCCAGCCATAAATAAATACTATGGCCCTGCAGGTAACCCTAGCGATGCAGCTCTACAAACTTAGCTCTTCTGCTCCTTGGATGACAGACGTAGAGTCATTGTTTTTTAAAATGGTTGTTGAAAGAATGAATGAAGTAATGAGTCTTTTCCCCTCCCTAAGACTGTCATCTGAGGCCTACTGATTTACTTGGCCTAGGGTCTAATGGTAAGAGGCAATAGGAATAACTAGAATTTATATGATGCTTTAGGGTTTGCAGAGCGCTTTACAAATATTATCTCATTTTATCCTCACAACAAGCCTGGAGGTGGGTGCTATTATTATCCCCATTTTACGGATGAGGAAAATAAGGCACAGAAGTTAAGTGACTTGCCTGGGGTCACACAATTAGTAACAATAATAATGATGATGATGATGATATTAATAAATAACATTTACATGTCACTTATTATATGCCAGGAACTATACTAAGTGCTTCATAATTACTATCTCATTTGATCCTCACAACAACCCTGGGAGGTGTTATTATTATCCCCATTTCACAGATGAGAAAACTGTGGCAAACAGCGATTATGTGATACACAGCTAATAACTGTCTGAGGCAGAATTTGAACTCAGGTCTTCCCAACTCTAGATCTAGCACTCTATCCAACCACATCACCTAGCTGCCTCAATTGAAAGAACATTGAACTAGCCATTAACTATGTCATCTTAGGCTTCTAATTTAAATCTGTGACTCAGTCCTTCATTGCTTGTATAGCTCTATCAGCTGTCTGACTGACAACAGTGTTGTTATAGGAAGCAAATTTTTTAAAAAAACGTATAAAAATATAATGATGAGTAAAAGTGCTACACAGAATGTTTTCTGGCCATAATAAGTCTCCCACTCTGTGACACGTGAGGAACCATTCTTATGAGGATATCAGAGGAGGAGGAGCATCTTGACCCAGTGTAGAGAAGCCTGGCCTTGGAATCAGAAAGACTCGGGGTGCAGATCCTCCCTCTGGCCCTTGCTTGCTGCCTGTGTGACCATGGGGAGACATGCCACTGAACATCTTGCTTGCTTCCGTTGACACTTCTCCAAGAGTAGACATCTGGGGGGGAAATGAGGATTAACACGGGAAATTTCTGAACCAGACTTCCCTGGATCCCTCTGAGATCCAGCCCCACCAAAATCTTTAGCATACCTAATGTATTATTATCAATAATCACAAGCAGTATAGAATTTAAAGCTTCAATGGGACCTTAGAAATCATCTAGGCCAACCCGCTCCCCCCCATTTGAAAGATGAAGAAACTAAGGCAAAGAGAGGGGGAGTTATTTGCCCAAGAACACACAGGCAAGTGTCCAAAAGCATAATGAAGAGATTTCAGGTCTTGTGAGGAGACATATTCACATGAATGAAGCATAATTGGTAGAACAAGAGGTATTAGCTAATCCGTCACATATCTATTAAATACTTATGCCCAGGTACTGAAGCTACAAAGACAAATGAAATCAGTCCCTGCCCTCAAGGAGCTTCCACTCTTCTGAGGGAATACTATACAATTATCCCTTCCACGTGAGGGAGGGTATATAGGGATCCGGCACCTCCACAAACTGGAAAATCCATGTAAAATTTTTTGGCCCTTCTGTCCTACCAGAGAAGCAGTCTGAATTTTGTCTTTTGCTCTCATGAGGTGTTTATAGTAAAAGTTATTGTAAAAGTTAGGTTAAATATTTCATTATAGACTATATGTAGGTCAATGTTAAGTAAAAATACTGTATGAAATATACTGTATGAAAAATACTGTATGAAAAAGAACTTTTTCTGTGTCGTCTACTGGCCTTTGGGTGTTGTCTGTGGCTTCTGCAAAACTCCCCCAAAATTCCTATTTAATTTCTTATGTCGTGCCACTATATATTGAAACACAATGGGGAAAGTCACAATGTGGAAGGGATAACTGTTTATAAACAGATAAGTATATACAAAATCATTTGAAGAGGGACTAAGCACTCATCTAGAGGAAAATCAGGAAAGAATTCCCAGAAGACAGGGCTCCATTAGCTGGGCTTCGCAGGAAGCTATGTAAGAAACAAAGGTGAACGGGTGCCAGGTGTGGAAGATAGACAGCTAGTGCAAAGGCGTGGGAGCAAGAGAGAATTCTACTGGAAAGCAGGCTAGTTGGTCTGGAACCTAGACCGCGGGAAGGGGTGGAATATGAAATCGGTCCGTCAAGGTAGTCTAGAGCTGGATTATGAAGATAATAAATTTAGATAGTAATTTAGGTTCTAAATTTAAATTCGAAACTGAAGACTTTATAATTCATTCTAGAGTCGACAGGTTGCTACTTGCCGTTCTCAAGCGGGGGAGTGACGTGGTCGGAGTTGTTCTTGAGGAAGAATGCTTTGATAGCCAGCCATGTGGAGGTGAGATTGGTTAGGGTAGACTCCGGAAGCTGAGGATCCAATTAGAATGCAGCTGCAATCGTTGAGGCATGAGGTGAAAAGGACCTAAATTAAGGGTGGGGCTGCATGAGTAGAAGGAGCTTTCTAATTGGTCTCCCTGACTCAAGTCTCCCCCGACTCCAATTCATCCTTCACTCAGTTTCCAAAATGATTTGTCTAAAGTCTAGATCTGACCAGTCGCTCCCCTGCTCTGCAAACTCTAGTGACTCCCTATTACCTCTATGATTAAATATCCCTCAATGATAAAAAAAAATCCACTGATTGGCATTTAAAGCTCTTTATGAAAAAAAAACAACACATTTTTTAAAAGAAGCTCTTCACAACCTAGCACGTTCTTACCTTTCTAGTCTCCTTGCAATTCATTTTCTTCCAGGAACTCTAACATGAAGGTACACTGACCTATTTTACTGTTCTTCACGCTCCCATATCTCTCATGTCCCTGCCTTTGCATCAGCTGTCCCCCAATTCCTGGCATGCTCACCCTCCTTACACCCACCTCCTAGCTTCCCCGGCTTCCTGTAGGACCCAACTCAAATGCCACTTCTTTCAAGAGACCTTTCCCCATCACACTTGTTGCTCGTGCTTTCTCCCGCTGAGATTTCCCTCCATCTACTCTGTATATATCTTATGTGTTCCTAGTTATTTTTGTGTTTGCTTCCCCCATTAGAAATGGAGCTCTTTGAGAGTAGGAACTGTTTTTGCCTTTCTTTGCATCTCCAGTATAGTGTCTGGCACATAGTAGGTGCTTAATAAATGCTTGTTGACTGACTATTATTCAGTTCTTTTCAGTCACATCTGACTTCATGAGCCTATATGAGATTTTCTTGGCAAAGATATTAAAGTGGTTTGTCATTTCCTTCTCCAGCTCATTTTACAGATGAGGAAACTGAGGCAAATAGGGTGAAATGACTTACCCAGGGTCACATAGCTAGTAAGTGTCTGAGACCAGATTTGAACTCATGAAGATAAGTTTTCCTAACTCTAGGCCCAGCACTCTATTCACTGCGCCACCTAGCTGCCAACTAACTAGTATGGTTAAGTTATAGTAGGGAGGAATATATGAAGAAAGAAATCTGGATTTCAGTCACTGTTGAATCCAATTTCGTTTCACACTGTTATCTCTGCACTTTTATATCTGACATAGTGCAGTAGGCTCGTCTCATGAATCCATTTGGCCATGGAGACACCTCTAACACCCAGAATACTTTGCTGTGCCCCATAAACAAACATAACCAAGAGATAACAGCCACAGATGTTTGGCTTTTCAGTCTGGATTTTTTTCTCGTGATTCATTAAAGCAACATTTTAAAAAATACTCCTTTATTCTTGCATATAAATATGAATATTAAAATGACTTTGCAATCACTGTCAGTTATTTAATTCTTTAAGAACCTCCTCTGATCTGTGCAGTTCCTTGCTCCCCATACTGTATCCTGTGTCCAGAACTCAGCATCCACAACCACAGACATAGACACTAAACAGACTTCCCACTGCCATGTCAGGGAAGATGGAAGCCTTTTTCTTCTGCCCAGGATCCCTGATAGAAAAGTCAGTTGTCGTTTATGAACACTTGGTATGGCAGGGAGCCATCCTCTCCCCACCAGCCTTCCACCCCTTCCAATTTCTTCTCTCACTTCATTGGCAAAGTTCCTCCATCTGGCTTTGTCCAGTCCCAGATGTTTTCTGGCTCTGTCTGCCTGGACAACTCAATCAGGGAATTTCCTGGAAGCTGGAATGCTTTGAGGAAATTGGTGGTTTTCTCCATCTCCTTTTCCCCTCTGTATCCCTTTCTCTCTCCCTCTTTGTCTCCCTCTCCTTCTCCCTTCCTTCCTCCTCCTCACCCTCTCCACCTCCCCCTGATTGAAAAGGAAAAGATGCCTTGTAAAGATGGAGGCTTTGTCAGTTTTACCCCCAGGGCATTTGCACTGAGGAATCTTGTCTCACTAACCCCCAAAGGGAAGTCAGCACATTTGCAGCTAATTCCTAAGATGAAATAAAAAATCTCACACGGATCAGTCAGGCAGTGAACAAATGATGGATGCCAAGGGGCCTCGCTTTGGCTGCAGCCAGTGTTCAGGGATGTAGCATAACTCAGTGAGTAGCCTTGGAAAAGACATGAGACTCCAAACTGAACATAAAAAGATTTGAGCACCTAGTCCTGAATGTTGATGTTCGCCATAATTCAGAGACTCAAGAAAGTCTTGGACAAGAGTGCAAAGCATGTGCCGGGCATCTTGGAACTGATCTCTGAATCCCTGCTCATGACAGATGCTGCTTTCACACCAAGTCACACCTGAGCAGAAGCAGAAATGGGGGAAGGGAGGGACAGCTGCAATGACAGGATGGATCTTTTGAATAGAGATCCCCATGCCACCCCCAACCCAAGCCTAAGTTAGAAAGGGGATTAAGTTAGAAAGACAGACAACTGGCTCGTTACATGGGTCTCTCAACATTGTTTCTCTGATCCCACTAGTTCAATAATAACCAAACCTCCAACCTGAAAACTCTTTTCCATTCCTGTTTGATATCCTTCATTGCACACCTACCATGCCTCCTTTTCCATCCTACTACTTTACTGTATTCCAATCTGGAAGAGTCCACTCCTTATTATTATTACATCCCCATAAGCCAGATTCCGTGAACAGATAACACTCCCCTTTCATCTCCCTCCTCCCCACCCAAACTACTTTGTATTCATTTCTTTCTTTCTTTCTTCCTTCTTTCCTTCCTTTCTTTCTTTCATCTTTCCTTCTTTCATCTTTCCTTTTTTCATCTTTCTTTCTTTCTTTCTTTCTTTCTTTCTTTCTTTCTTTCTTTCT
>NW_020955033.1:35662460-35710424 GCF_900497805.2 Vombatus ursinus
TCTTTCTTTCTTTCTTTCTTTCTTTCTTTCTTTCTTTCTTTCTTTCTCTCCAGTGCTGTAATTAAAAAAGTCAACGCCACTTATTCTGTTGGAGCCATTTATATATATATATGTATATATATATATATATATACACATATATATACACATGTATGAAACATTTCATAAAGCAAAATCTAGCTGTTATTCATCTCATCTGACCTCAAGATAAATTAAGTTGAAATAAGAAATAATCAATAGTAGTTATGTATTGGGATAAATGGTACACATAAATCTGATATGAATTTGAAAAGAGCAATTAATTAAATAAAACCGTTTTTAGGATGACTCAATATGAAACTCCAGTCACAAAATTCAACATCACATAATGATATCATGGGTCTTGAGAAATCGTTATCTCTAGATCACTACCTTTAGACAGATTAAAATCTATCCCACTCAGGAAAGCAAGTTTAACTTTTTAAGATTTCTTTCTGGCAAGACTGTGCTTCCCTTGGTAGCTCATTCCAATGTAAAAGTCCACCATAATGTTCACTACTGGCTGGGAATTTAGAGTAGCTGAAATGGTCTAGTCCACTATGGTGCCTAGGGTGATGATGATGAAAAGCAGAAGATATAGAGTTATAGACAGATAATAGATATGTAGGGAGATGGTAGATAAATGATAGATAGCAGATATGTAGGTAGGTGGGTAGATAGATGATAGATATGACGAGTAGATAAATTATAGATATGTAGATAGATGATAGAAAGATAGATGGTAGATATGTAGATAGATAATACATATGCAAATAGATGATAGTTTCATATACAGATAATTGATAATTGATAGATTTGTACATAGATGATAAATATGTAGATAGATATAGATAAGCAATTTGGATGATAGATATGTAAATAGATATTGATATGCAAATAGATGATAGATATGTAAATATATCATAGATAGATATGTATGTAGATATAGATAGATAATTAGATGTTAGATATGTAGATAAATGATAAATATGTAAATAGATGATAAATATCTAGATAGATATAGATGATTAGATGATAGTAGATATGTAGATAAATGATGGTTAGATCATCGATATATAAATATATGACACATATATAGCTGAATTATAGATATGTAGATGGATAAATAAACAGATATATACATACATATGCACACATACACATGTATGTGTATATGCATATATGTGTGTATATGTATACACACACACATATATACCTGCTGTTTCTCCTTTTAGAAAGTAAGCTCTTTGAATGTAAGGACTGTTTCACTTTTGTCTCCATAAAACTATTATGCATTCACTAAATGTTTGTTGATAGACTAATTGATTGGTTGATCCCTACTTGCTGAAATTCTTTTATTTATTGAAGCCTAAGTCTAAATGCTACCTCTTCCGAAAAGAACCTCTAGCATCTCCCCCCAATCCCTGAACATTATTACTCTCTCCTCAAATTTCCCTACAGACTTTATCTGCTTCTTCCTTTGTTCCCCTCCCTCCCTACCTTGTCTCACACTTATTTGTGTACCTGTTATTTATCCCCATTACATTATTAGCTCACTGGGGGAAAGGCTGCCATGAATAGTTATGAGGAAAAAACAGCTGGTTTTTAGTTAGTGTAGCTTTTTGACTCTGGAGTCTAACAAACAGGCTGGTTTGTGTCTCTGCTCTAGCCATACCTCATCCTACCCCTATCAGCATTCCCACCTACTTATTCCATGCTGGAATACCAGGGCCCAGAATTGCAAGGAGGGGGACCTCTCTGGCCAATCAATCCCTAGTATTTCCCTACCTGTGACATCAGAGAAAGGGGACTAATCAGATGAACCTAAATGAGACCTTACCTCACCAGACTCCCCTATAAATCACAGGCTTTCAGGTGACATTGGATCCAGTCTTTCTCCAGGTCAAAATGGGAGGTGTATGACAAGAGCTTGGTGTAGTGTGAGTGTGCAAAATGTGAAGGGTAGCCTCTCCAAGGCTCATCAATAACTTCTTTCCTTTTCCTGCCATGACCTTTGAAGATCACCATGCCCAGGATTCCAATAATCTCTCTGGTTGTACCCTTGATTGATTGGTCCTCTCCATCCCAAGCCTTTCGTGTCAGTCCTTTGAGTGAGCAGACTCATGCAGATCTTTGTCTCCTGGTTGCAAGTCCACTGCTCATTCTATTATACTACACTTTATTTCTGTATCCCATTCCCTTTTCAATCATGGTGATTTGATTTGACTTCCAGATCTTATCATCTCTACTGGGAATGTAAAAACCTAGTAAGACCCAACTAGCCCACAAAGTGTAACATAAATGGCATGAACCCCGGACTCTGAGGTATCACTTCAAACTGGAAAGAAACTTAAAATCTCTAATTGTTAGACTAAAAAAGTTCCGATTTGCCTCAAAATGTTGCCTCTACATGAAAAAGTACTTGATAAAGACAAAGTGCTGGTCTCATCTAGATATTGCCTCTGTCTACCTATGTCTCATATTGTCTCTGAGTCTTCAACTCTATCTGATCTTACCACCTCTATTCAGTTACTGTATTTTTTAAACTAGAAAGTTTATCTGACATTATTCCTTTAATACTTAGAATGATCCATTATTCTTACAAATATAGATTGCCCCTCACTTCTTCATTTCTTTTGAGCTACCATGACCAAAAAACCCATTACTTTATGGTTAACCTTTTGTTTGAGAGCGTCTTTTCTTTAAATTTTTTATTTTTGTCAATTGACAAATCTATTTCCTTTCCTCTGCACCTTCTATTTTAAAGAAAAGAAAGAAAAGGAAAGGAAAACCCCTTGGATTAGACATGCATGATCAAATAAAATAAATTCCCACAATGGCCATGTTCAAAAAGTATGTTCTGTCTATCTTCACCCTAAGTCCGTCACTTCTCTGTCCAGAGATGAACAGCATCGTTCTTCATAGGTTCTCTGGAATCATGATTGGCCATTGCATTGATCAGGGTTCTTAAGTCTTTCAATGTTGTTTGTTTTAAAATATTGTTGTTACTGTATAAATTATCCTTCTGGGTCTGTTCACTTCACTCTCCCTCCGCACTTAAAAGTCTTCCCAGGTTCCTCTGAAACTGTCTCTCTTCTATCACATTCATGTATTTGTTCAGTCCATTCACACATTTATGAGTCCCACCTCATTTAATTTCCACTTTGCCACCACAAAAGCACTGCTGTGTATTTTTTTTATATGTGAGGATCCTTTTCCTCTCTCTTGGATCTCTTTGGGGTATAGGCCTAATAGCGGGTCAAAGGGTATGCACAGTTTTTGTCATGGGGTGGGGGAAATGGCATAATTCCAAGTTATTTTCCAGAATGCCTGCACCAATCCACAGTTCCACTAACACTCCACAGACCCTCTGACATTTTTCATTTTCCTTTTTTGTAAACCTCGCCAATCTGAAGGGTGTGGGGTGAAACCCCAGAGTTGCTTTAGTTTTCATTTCCCTAAATATTAGTAATTTGGAGTATTTTAATATGCCTATTGATAGCTTGGATTTATTCCTTAAAAAACTGCCTGTTCATCTCCTTTGACCATTTTTTTCATTTAGGAAGGTTGAGCTTCTCCTGATATGGCTAATTGGCTAGGCACCGAGTCTGCCACAGGCCCTTCCAGCTTTGCAAGACCTGTACCGGAAAGGCCTAGCAGACCTTTGGTAAGCCACGACTACCTTCATGCTAAAATGATTCATCAGGGGCTTGGCCTAACTTAGGCCTGCCCCGTGGCAGTTTAAGCCTAGATTAGAACAAAATGAGACACTTGTACTCCATCTAGCCATTCTTTAAAATGAGTTTTATTTGGCCGGGACATTCAGATCAAAGAAGGGATGTTCATCCAAGATGTGGCATTGATTCAATTAAATGAGATTTCCCAGTGTTCTTGTTTCTGGTTTGTGGTCTCAAGCCTGATGGAGCACTAATCCCTCTTGTCCTGGCTTTTTTGTACTCAGATAACCAGGAACCTACATCAACAGCCTGAACTAATTAAATCTTGAGGACAGTTTTAATGCCTTTTGAAGAAAAATTAACCCAACTTGCATCAGGGTGGTAGGTAGGGTATACTAGGACTTAGTACACTATACTGTCTTCACCCCATCAGACACATTAGAGTAGTACTTTAGTGGAGAATTTCTCTATATAAATTACTTAAAAGATAATTTACCTTATCTTGAGCATTAGCAGGTTGTTACATGTTTAAAAGACCATGTAATAGATATTGCTTTAATTTTCATTCTCAAATAGCAATTATGGCAAATCCTTTTGCTTCATAAGCTAGGTAAGCCCAGATATTTAAAGTAAGAAGGTGGGAACTCATCGTAGATATGTGATATTTAGTCAAACAAACCCCAATTGTGAGGGGCATATTTCCAAATGCAGGCATACCTCACTTTAAGAATGAAGACCACCTTCTTGAAAAATTGAAATCCAATTTTTATCAATAGAATCACATCTGGAAAGTATTGGCAATACCTTATTGATAAGAATTCTCTGATGAATCCTTTAATGATGCAAATGATCCCTCAATTTTCTGGTTCTGTTTGAATTTTTTTGTGTGTTGTTTTCTTAAAGTGAATCACTTCAGTTATGAAAATGTCTTACATCTTGACTATGCTTCTCTAAGGGATTTAAGTTTTTTGTAGCTTTTCAGTCTTGTTTTTAATCTAATCCACTGTCTTGACTGTTCCATAAGATGAGAGAGTGTGGTATAGTAAGAAGAACCCTGAAGTGAACAACACAGAGCTGAGCTGCAACCTCAGTTTTGCTTCTAAATTACTATGTGACAATGACTAATATGGAAATGTTTTACATGATTGCACATGTATAACCTATATCAGATTACTTATTGTCTCAGGGAGTGGGGAGGGGAGGAGGAAGGGATAGAATTTGGAACTCAAAACTTTAAAAAAAAGTTTTAATTGTATTATAAAGCAGCAACCATCAAAACTACTTGGTACTGGCTAAGAAATAGATTGGTGGATCAGTGGAATAGGTGAGGTACGCAAGACACAATAGTCAATAACTATAGTAATCTACTGTTTGATAAACCCAAAGACTACAGCTTCTGGGATCAGAAATCACTAGTTAACAAAACTACTGGGAAAACTGGAAAATAGTATGGCAGAAACTAGTCCTAGACCAACATCTCACACCCTATACCAAGATAAAGTCAAAATGGGTACATGATTTAGATGTAAAGGCTGATGCTATAAGCAAACTAGGAGAGCAAGGAATAATTTATCTGTTGATCTATGGAGAAGGGAACAATTTATGACCAAACAAGAGTTAGCGAACATTATGAAATGCAGAATAGATGATTTTGATTACATTAAATTGAAAAGTTTTTGCACAAAGTCAATGCAACCAAGATTAGAAGGGAAACAGAAAGCTGGGAAACAATTTTTGTAGCCAGTGTGTCTGATAAAGGCTTCATTTCTAAAATATATGGAGAACTAAGTCAAATTTATCAGAATATAAGTCATTCCCCAATTGATAAATGGTCAAAGGATATGAACAGGCAGTTTTCAGAGGAAGAAATTAAAGCTATCTCTAGTTATATGAAAAAGTTCTCTAAATCACTATTGACTAGAGAAATGCAAATCAAAATGACTCTGAGGTACTACATCACACCTATCAGATTGCCCAACATGACAAAACAGAAAAATGATAAATGTTGGAGAAGATGTGGGAAAATTGGAACACTAATGCATTGTTAGTGGAGTTGTGAACTGATCCAACCATTCTGGAGAGTAATTTGGAACTATGCCCAAAGGGCTATAAAACTGTGCATACCCTTTGACCCAGCAATAGTACTTCTCGGGTTGTATCCCAAAGAGATCATAAAAACAGTAGAAGGATCCACATGTACAAAATATTAATAGCAGCTCTTTCTGTGGTAGCCAAGAATTGGAAATTGAGGGGATGCCCATCAACTGGGGAATGGCTGAACAAGTTATGATATGTGAATGTAATGGAATACTATTGTGCTATAAGAAATAATGAGCAGGTGGACTTCAGAAAAACCTGGAAAGACTTATATGAACTGATGCTGAGTGAAATGAGCAGAACCAAGAGAATATTGTACACAGTAACATCCACATTGTGTGATGACTGACTTTGATAGACTTAGCCCTTCTCAGGAATGCAAGGATCTGAGACAACTCCAACAGACTCACAATGGAAAATGCTATCCACATCCAGAGAAAGAACTTTGGAGTCTGAATGCAGATGGAAGCATACTATTGGCCCTCCTTTTCTTTTGTTGTTTTGTTTTGTTTATTCTTTCTTGTGATTCCTCCCATTAGTTCTAGTTCTTCTTTACATCATGACTAATGTGAAAATATGTTTAATATGAATGTATATGTAGAGCCCATATCAGATTGCAAGCCATCTTGGGGAAGGGGGAGGAGAAGGAGGAGAGGAAAGTTTAAAACTCAAAATCTAATGGAAATGAATGTTTAAAACTAAAAATAAATAAATGACAAAAAATGAAAATAAAACAAAAATGTTTTAAAATTGTTTTAAGAAGTAATTGGGGAAAAATATTTAAAAAATAAATTACTATGTGACCTTGGACAAACTCCTTAACCTGTGTGGGCCCAAGCTTCTTTATCTACAAAATTAGGAGTCCATAATAAATAACCTCTAAGGTCCAGCCCTGAAATTCTATGAAAGATTGTCACTAGCAGATGAATACCAAGCAGAAACTCTGGGGAGTGTGTGTGCCCTGATCAGAGTCCCCATGCTTTGTCTGGGATCTGCTCTATGGAAGGAAATGGAAAAAAGGAGGACAAACAGGACAAGACCTAGGATTTCCTGGCCATCTTTGACAGTTTTAAACTATATACATCTGTTTGGAGTTCAGATTAATAGACTAAACATAATGTGATGGATAGCAATTGAAATCTTGATGTCCTCCTGAGCTCACCTTCCAGTAAAAATCCCAGTTTTCCCTTACCTCTAGTAAAGTCTCTCACACACAGTGTATTAATGTCTAGACTTTATACTTCAATGCTACATGTATTAAATCCCTATTGGAAGTAGACAAACAGTTTGTGGCTCAGTGGATAGAACACTGGGCCTGGAGTCAGGAAGACTTGAGTTCAAATCCAGCCTCAAATTCTTCCTAGCTGTGTGACCCTGGGCAAGTCACTTAACCTCTGGGTCCGCTGAATCCAAAGGAGAAGGAAATGACAGACCATTCCAGTATCTTTGCCAAGAAAATCCCAAATGGGATCACGAAGAGTAGGATTGAGTGACAACTATTTGCAGACTGCTATAGTTAAGTGCCAGAGCCACATGTGGCCTCGAGGCCACAGGTTCCCTGCCCCTGTAGCTAGGGAGTGGAGGAGGGGAAGTGATGTAAAGATCAAACTAGACACAGTGGCCCTGCCTTCATGGGGTTTACAGTCTTTTTTAAAAGATGCATGTCACATTCACAAGTAACTGTAGGAAAAATAGATTGTAATATTACAAGAAACATTAGTCAGTAGCAGCTCACATTTACATAGCATTTTATAGTTTTTTAATGACTCTTCCTAATACTTTTGAGTGGGAGTCTGGAAGGTAAAAGAAGAGAGAAACAGCATTTATTAAGTATTTACCAAACCCCAGGTTGGTGTGCCTCCACATTGTGACTTTCTCCATTGTGAGCCTGATATATCGTGGATCAGAATAAGAAATATTTTTTTGTAAATTTTAATAAACCAATTAAAACTTTAGTGCTTCTGTCTGAGCTGTTTGTGGTGATGCTTTTGTCCCCTCAGTCACAGGTCTTCTTTTCGTTCCTATTCTTGTTTTTCATGTTGTGAGCATCACAGTAGGGAACCCCAACCTTGCTGGCTCTCTTCTGCTGGTCTGCTTGCCTTCGTGCCTTTGATGTAAACTTCGGAGACTTATTTACAGGTTCCTCCTTTTCACATGCCTTTTTCTTTTCTCCTTTCTTGGTATTTCCTTTCTTCTACATCATCTTGCACTTTGGATTTGGCCTCAGATTTGGAAAACACCTTTTCACTAAGTCCTTTGGGAATTCTGATTGCTGAAAACTTTCCTGGCTTTGGCTTTGTTTAAGAACTTCTTGTATTTAGCAATTTTTTTTTTCATCCAGAGCTTTAATAACTGCTTTCCTGCCAATTTCCACGTCTCCTTGGGATGTCTGGTTTAACTCCTTATGCTCTTCCTTAGACTGTTCTTCTTCTTCCTCCTCCTCCTCCTTCTCTCCATAGGAGTCATCAAATTCTACATCACTATCTGAAATCTCCACAGGAGCCAGATCTTTTCCTGTAAACTGAGGCACAACATTGATCTTGCCAAAATTCTGTCAAACACGAGCCAGGAAATCATTTCAGGATTTGTCATTGCCCTCTTTCACTTTCTCTTTCCTTTAAGCCATAGGTGTGGCTTTTTGACTTTCAGCTTCCTCCCTTCCTCCTTTGTTTCATGGGGAGATGCTGTTGAAACAGCCGAGGAATTTTGGGGGAGTTTTGTGGAAGCCACAGACGATACGTGAAGCCAGCAGATGACACAGAAAAAAATTAGAAATTCAGAAATTTGTAAAATATATGTATAGTATTGCATAATATCAACACATTTTATCTTTTAAAGGCATAATAATTCAGATTTCTTCTCTGGCACAAAGGGAGAGCCAAAAACTTTTATGCAGATTTTCCAGATTGCGGGGGCACCATGCCCCTAACCCCCTAGATGTGATAGGGATAACTATACTGCATAGAGAGCAGATCCTAAAGTCAAGAAGACTTGGATTTGAGTCTTGCTTCTCTGAAACACACTGGCTATGTACATGGGCAAATCACTTAACCATTCAGTGCATTTGCCAAAATCTGAAGGGAGTTTCCTTACTAGGAGTTCTTTATAAGAATGAAATCACAGGTCTGGTTTTGAAAATGCTACTATTAATAATAATGTTCATCAGCTTTCTTTCAACCATTTGATGGATTTATGACCATCAGTGTGAGAAATGCTTTTCACTGGTGTCGATCACAAATCCATCCGTACCTTCTCATCCTTCCCAATACCCTACATTGAGAATCTGCCCAATGTGCTATAGACATTCCTTCTAATTTTATTTCTCTTAATTTTCTGTGAGTGCTAAGACAGCGATTGGGCTGTCTTATCTGTAACATCTCAGTCTCAATCCAGGACTGGTCTAGCTTCTCCTGGGGCCTGTTATAGATGTTAACACCTCAGCTGGCCCCAGGTGTCATGGGGGTCTGCCCAAGAGCACAGGTCAAGGTTCTGAAGGTATTTTCCAGGACTAATAGAATCTCCCCAACTAGATTGTTAGTTCCTGTGATCAGAAACCATGTGATACTATGTATTATTCCCTGTAGCCCCTGGTACAGTGCCTTTTGCAGGTACCCACTAGATAGTTGCTTATTGTTTGACTATGCCTGATTTAGCCTTCCTGTTCACATTTTGTTTTTGGTGGCAGTCAGGGATAAGTGATTTGTCCAGGGTCACACAGGCTGTCTGAGGCTGGATTTGAACTCAGGTCCTACTGACTCCAGGGTCGGTGCTATAGCCACTGCACCACCTATCTGTGCATACTCACACTCATACACACACACACACACACACACACACACACACACACACACACCTGTTTACATCTTTTTACATCTTTTAAACCACTTATCCCAACACACCCTCCACTGATCACTGGGTAACACAACTTAACCATGCTAATGCAAAACAGGCCACCACCCCTCACTGACTTAGTCATCTAAAACTGTTACCTGCCCAGCTTCCTTAGCAAGTTCAGCTCTATGAGAGGAAGGCTGTCTTTGATCCATGCTATATTGTAAATAACACTGGCTTTGGAGTCAGAAACTTAAATGTCACCTCTGACATTTACCACTCATGTGCTCATGCTTAACCTCTCCATTCCTCAGTTTCTTCATCTATAAAATGGAACTGGAGGTGGGAAGAAGGGATTGAACTAGATGGCCTCTAAGGTCCCTTTTAACTCAAAATCTATGAATCTGTGACATAATTTTTTTTTTAATTTGGTTAGGCAATGGGGTTAAGTGACTTGCCTAGGGTCACACAGCTAGTAAGTGTTATGTGTCTGAAGCTGGATTTGAACTCAGGTCCTCCTGAACCCAGGGCTAGTGCTCTATCCACTGCACCACCTAGCTGCCTCCTGTGACGTAAATTTTACACATTGCCTAGCACACTAGTGAGTCCTTAGTATAGAAAGGAATATCGGTCTAGAGCAATAGGGGCCAGGAGAGCAACAGGTATTTCCCTGTTGGTAGCCAGGTGGTACCATGTATAAGATGCTAGACCTATAGCCAGAAAGATTCAACCTGAGTTTAATTTTTTTTTCATTCTTTTGGTTTTGTTTTATAATGTCTTGATTTCTCATAAAGTCACTAGTTTCCAGTCACTCCATTTTTATTTTTAAGGAAGTATTTTCTTCAGTGAGCTTTTGTACTTCCTTTTCCATTTGGCCAATTCTACTTTTTAAGGCATTCTTCTCCTCATTGGCTTTTTGGACCTCTTTTGCCATTTAGGTTGGTCTATTTTTTAAGCTGTTATTTTCTTCAGTACTTTTTGGGTCTCCTTTAGCAAGCTGTTGACTTGTTTTTTCATGATTTTCTTGCATCACTCTCATTTCTTTTCCAAGATTTTCCTCTACTTCTCTTACTTGCTTCTCAAAAACCTTTTTGAGCTCTTCCATGCAGTGGGACGGATTCATATTTTTCTTGGAGGCTTTGGATGTAGAAGCTTTGACTTTGTTGTCTTCTTCTGGTTGCATGTTTTGATCTTCTTTCTCACCAAAGAAAGATTCTATGGCCTGACTATTTTGCACAGTTTGCTCATGTTTCCAGCTAATTACTTGAGTTTTAAACTCTGTGTTAAGGTAGAGATCAGCTTCCAGTGTGAAGAATATACTGTCCCAAGCTGTTTTTGTGCAGCTGTTTTCAGAGATACTTCTAGGGACCTGTAAATTTTCAGTTCTTCCAAGGTGCTATGATCAAGGGCGAGGTGTTTACTCCTTTCCTGGCCTGTGCTCTGGTCTATGAGTGACCACAAGCACTCTTTTCTGCCTTGGAACTGTGAGGAGGATTCCCTCTCCACCACCACTACAAGTTCCACCACGCTGGTGCTCCTCCTTGCCCCAGGATCTGCACCCAGAACTATGACCCAAATCCAAGCATGGGCAAAGCAAGAAAATCCTGCCTCAGTGTCAGCAAAGAGATCCCTGCAATCCCCCTCTGATCAGCCACTCTATTTCCCCTCAGTCTGTGGCCCGGGAGCTCCAGAAGCAGCCGCCACCCCAGGGCTACACTAGGACTGGGGCTGGGACCGAGCTTCTCTCTCACCGAGGTCACAGACCTTTCCTACTGACCTTCTAAGTTGTCTTTGGTGTTTGTGGGTTGAAAAGTCTGGAAACCACCACACCTGCCTGTGATTCAGTCCCCTGAGGCCTGGTCCAGGTTTGCTGAGGCCTGGTCTTTGCTTGCTCGCCCACGCTGAACTGCGTTCCTCTCCCAGCCCAGCATGATAGACTTTTCCAATCAACCATCCAGGTTGTCTTGGGCTGGAAATTTGTTTTACCCTGTCTTTTTGTGGGTTCTGCTGCTCTAGAATTTGTTTAGAGACCTCTTTATAGGTATTTGGAGGGGTTTTGGGGAGAGCTCAAGCAAGTCACTGCTTTTACTCCACCATCTTTGCTCCACCCTCAAACTGAATTCAAATCTGGTCTGGACACATACTAGCTATGTGACCCTGGGCTCACTTAACCACTTAACCACGATCTGGCTCAGTTTCTGCATCTGTAAAATGGGGAGGGGGGATAATGCCCATGTGTTGTGAGGATCAAATGAGAAAGCTTTTGTAAAGCACCTTACACATTTTAAAGCTCTGTATAAATGCTCATTATTATTATCATCTCAGCATTTTCCCCAGTAAAATGGCAAAAGCCTATTTTCCCTGAAAACTGAAGCCAACAACTGCTATATGCAGGGATGTCAGAGCAGGGCTGACCAGTGCATAGTTACATCTTCTTGTCAGCTCATTACTTGCCTCATGACCTTGTCAGTGTTCCTCACAGAAGGAAGGGTCCCACTTGTGGCTCCTCAGAAAGAGAAATAGAATAACTGCATTCAAATCACAGGGACCACCTCATTAGGGAGACCTGGCATTGTATCTGCTGCATGTTCTACTGGGAGAGATGAAAGAATGGACTCCTCACAACACATCAACTTGCTTTGATAGACTCATGCAAGCACCAGGATGCTTCCCCCGTGGGGGAATTGCTGTGATGTGAGCTGAGCCCTAATTCTATAGGAAAAAAAGAGGAGTTGTAGGAAGACAGCGACATCATGTCATGGGCCCTCAGGAAGCCTTACCTGGCAATAACAGGAGCTGAGCTATCTGTTGTAATAACAACTGAAGAAGGTTCACAAATATAAATTCTCTGATCAATGGGCAGAAAATGTGTCTATAACTTTTATCATCCTACTTGGGGTTTTGTAACAATTCATATCTTCTTTACACATAAGGGCATTTTATGTACTATACAGCATGCCACATTTAGCCAATGGGGTTGGTAGGGAGAGAAGTGGAGTGAGGGAAAAGTGTTTTCGCCCAAAGCTTCAAAACCCTTTCATAATGACTATGTGATATATTTTGTCTATAAATGTCTAGCTAAAAGAAGCAATAATATCCCAAACCAGCTAACATACATGCTAACAGATGTTTAGTTCCTGAATATACTGTTGTGAGTATATATGTGTGTATATGTATATGTATCACCTAGTGATGTGTATACATAGAAAATACTTTTTTACCTGACTTTCATTTCGTAAGTCTCAGTCTAAGAAGTAGGGGAAGGAAAGAGAAGGGAAGGAAGGGAAGTACCCATTAAGTACCCATCTGTGATAAGTGCTTTACAAATATTATCTCAATCTTCACAACAACCTTGTGAGGTAGGTGCTATTATTATGCCCATCTTAGAGCTGAGGAAACTGAGGCAAAGCAAAGTTTAAATGATTTGCCCTGTGTCACATAGTAAATGTCTGAGACAGGATTTGAACCCAAGTCTTCCTGGTTGCACCATACCACCTACCTTCCTCTAGGCAGACATCTGTGGTCAACTGGATCTGTGATCTAAAGGATGTAAGTAGAACGTCCAACAATTCCTCCCACTACCCATTCATACCTGCCCATCCTCTGCAATCCTTGTCCATGCCTTCCCATAAACATGGTATAAGAAATCCCCCAACATTCTGAAGAGCTCCCTTTCATTCCCTTGACATTATATTGGTACTGGTAGACCACATGAGTTATGCAACAACTCACTCTGGGGCCATCCTTTTCCCAATTGATGTTTCTCTGATGACACCCACCCCTTGCACCATTTCTCCTGCATGATTTTTCATTTGAAATATGTTGCAGCCTCTCACACCCTTCATGTACTGACTACAGAGACCTAGTAATCCATGTGTCTAAATGTATATTGAATGATTGTACAGTGGCAACTTGGTGTAATCTGAACTACTCATAGGAAAAGAGGGAGCAAGGAGAGTAATTATTTCTTGTTATTACCTGAAGTTGAATGTCCAAACCAGAACTAACCCATGTCCCAGGCCTGATCATTCTCTAAGATGATACTCAGCAAACTGGAGCCTTTATTACCCACCTTGGAGACAGAATCTTCTTGACTGTCTTGCATGAATACTGGATTAGGTTCAGAGAACTTGGATTTAAATCCCAGCTCTGCTATTTCCTACCTGCACAGCTTGGGGCAAGCCATTTAATCTCACTGAGCCTAATGATGAGGAATTACCTAGTATTTGTCCATTTATGAAATCTTCCCCCCCATCATTTAATTGTCCTTGGTATTATGCATAGGGCAAAGAGGCAGAGAGATAAGGGCCTTGCATTCAGGGAAGGCATGAGCTACACAAAACACTAGGAATCAGGCAGGAGGATATGGGCCCTGAAAAGAATGCAATAAAAAGATTTAAATCATGACTTACAGTGTGGAGATTTCTCCTATCATGTCTCCTACCTCTTTATGCCCAGGGACATTATTCTTATTTTTTCATTAGCCTTTCCTTTTTGTGTTTTGTTTGGCTCGAGGACACAGGCAGAACTAGGAGCAATGAGTAGAGATGCAAAGAGGCAGGTTTCAGCTCAATGTAAGGGAAATTTTTTTAATAATTAAGGCTGTCCAAGAGTGGGTCTTCCCTTCAGTCAAAGGCTATTTGACCATTTCTTGGGCACAAAATAGAGGAGATTGAGACAAATTGGCCTCTGAGGTTTCTTTCAACTCAGATTTTGTGATTCTGGGATCCTCCCCCCCAGTCCCACCCACTGCACTATCCACCCAGTCTCTAGCCTAAGAAAGCCAACAGCATCCAATGGGGTGCTTGCCTGGCCTTGCCTCTGCCAGTAGAGAGAGCTATCCTCTGAGGCTGAATTTTTATCCTCTGTCACTGCAATGGCTAGCAAATTCCCACCACCTATTACTCTCCCTATCCCTATGCCATTTAATCCCTGGCTGCCTAGGAGTAAACAATCTTCGATACTATCTCTTGTTTTCTCATTTTCATCCTCTTCAATCCTTCCCCTTTTGTGCTCCACTCCAGTCATGTCCACTCTTTCCATAATAGCAAACTTTCCTCCTTCATTCTGGACCTTTTCTGCATTCTACGTTCTATTTGTAATTAACTTCATCATTGACCATCCTCTCTAGCACTGATTATACCTTCTCTCATAATACACACCACACACACACACACACACACACACACACACACACACACACACAGGTTCCAGAGGAAGAGTTGGAATACTCCCTCCTTGCTCCCCAGTGTCTCTTCAAGACTGTCCTTGTACATATATCATTTCATCAACATTTCCTCCTTTGAATTTTATTCTATTTCTTTTTTACCCAATGTCAATCATAGTGGCTATTGTCTACCAGAGCCCAGATTACTATCCCTCCCACCTCACTCTCCTCCTCTCCTACCCAACTCTTGTCCTTCCTTATCCTAGGGGACTTCAACATTCACGTAGATGCTCCCTCAAATATCCACCCTCCCTGTTCCTCATTCTCCTCAAATTCCATGACATACTCTTCCATCCCACCACAGCCATAGACAGGAATGAATCCCTGCTAACACCCGGACACTAGATTACTCCAGCAATTCACGTCCTCCACTCCCCCTCATGTGCTCCTTAGTGGAGCAGACCAGGTAAACTACAAATTAATCTTACCCCAATTGGACCCTCAGTGCAACAAGGTACTCCTTTTGCTCCTCCTTAATTGATTCTCTTTATTACTCCCTACAGCTTTGCTAAATGTAATCTTCTGTCCTCATACATCTACATCATCCCAATCTCTCAACTGAGAGACCTCTTACTTTGCCAATAAGATTAAAGCCATTTTCCATGAACTATCTCTTCTCTCCTCCTCTTCTATCTCAAAATTAACTGACATCAACCCTTTACTGTCTTGTCCTTTCCTCTAATCTCTGATAATGAGGTAGACCTTCTTCCTACCATGACCAACTCTTACACATCCCCTCTCATCTTCTCCAAAAGATGTTCCCCTCAATCGTCCTCTCTCTAATTTCTTATCTCTATCAGTGACTCCTTCTCTACTGCTTTCAAACACGCCCAAATTTCCTCTCTCCTTAAGAAACCTTTACAGGACCCTACTATTGCTCCAAAATATCACCTCCACATAGCTATCTCTTCCCTCTTTCTTAGTTAAGCTGGCTACACTCATTGCTTCCACTTTCTCTATCATTTAACCCTTTGTAATTTGGCTTCCAACCTCATCACTCAAAGTTATTAACAATCTCTTTATTGCCCAACTTTGTGGTCTTTTTTCTCAAGCTCTGTCCTAGACCTGCTTCTCCTCTTTTATATATGCTTCTCATAAGTTAATTGTAACCTCTGAGGTGCAAAGCTAAGATAGCAAAGTAGAGGCAGCAATCCAGCTGAATTCTTCCAACATTCTCCTTCAAACAACTTTAAAATAATGCCTAAAATAAAATGTTGTGGTAGCAGAACCAACAAATGGTCAGAGTGAGACATTTTTCTAGCTAAGACAACTTAGAAGGTTGGCAGGATTAGTTTGTGACACCAGGGTCAGAGTTTAAGCGGTGGCATCAGCACCAGCTTCAGGCCTTCGAAACAGCCATAATAGTGGCAGCAATATCTTCAGGAGATCTCAGACCAGAGACAAGAATGGGGTCAGACAATTGGTCAGAAAGATCATAGGGCACCCTTTGCTGGCACTAGGTGCAGATGGTGTTGATTAGCAACTCTTCTGCCCATATGCAGTTCTGATTTGCAATTCCACGGTAGAGAGGATTGCTTGTGGTCAGTCATAATGGACCAGGGGCTCTGGTCACAATTCTAAGGTGAAGAGGAGCCCTAGCACTTATAGATGCAGGTGAACAGGGGGCACAGTTCCAGAGCTAAGAGGAGCACTAGCACTTGTGGCTACAGGGGAGCAGGGACCCTTCCATGGTAAAGACCAAAGCATAGACCAAGAGAGCAGTGACCACGCCTCTCCCCAAATCACACCTCCTTAGAAGCACAGAAAAATTGCAGAACTCCAGAACTAACTGTGAAAACAGCAGCACAAACAAGTCTGAAATTTGGGACAGTGACTCCCCATCCCCAGGTAAGCAGAGCCCAACTTTAACATAAAGTTCAAAGTCAAGAAATAGGCTAGAAAAATAAGCAAATGCCAAGGGACAAAAAAAACTTGACCATAAAAAGCTACTATGATGGTAGGGAAGACCAAGACACAAACTCAGAAGAAGACAACAATATGAAAATAGCTACAAGCAAAGCCTCAAAGAAGAATGATAATTGGATACAAGACCAACAAGAATTCCTGAAACCATTAAAGAAAGTGATGAGTGGCAGAGGAAAAACTGGGCAAAGTGATGCAGGAAAATTATGAAAAGGGAATTAATGATTGGCAAAAGAGGCACAGAAAAAATGCTGAAGAAAATAACACCTTAAATAGTAGAATTGGTTTTATTGTAAAAGAGGCACAAAAATTCACTAAAGAAAAGAACTACTTAAAAAGCAGAATAGGCCAATTGGAAAATGAAGTAGAAAAGCTCACAGATGAAAATGATTCCTTAAAAATTAGAATTGGGCAAGTGGAAGCTAATGACTCCATGAGAAATCAAGAAACAATAAAACAAAGCCAAAAGAATGAAAACATAGGGAAAAATGTGAAATATTCCATCAGAAAAACAACTGACTTGGAAAATAGATCAAGGAGAAATAATTTAAGAATTATTAGACTACCTGAAAGTCATGATCAAAAAAAGAACCTAAATATCATATTTCAAGAAATTATCAAGTAAAACTGCCCTAATATCTTAGAACTAGAGGGAAAAATAGAAATAGAAATTGAAAGTTATTTCCTGAAATATATCCCAAAATGAAAACTCCCAGGAATATTATAGTTAATTTCCAGAGCTCCTAGGTCAAGGAAAAAGTATACCAAGCAGCCAGAAAGAAACAATTCAGCTATCATGGAGCCATAGTCAAGAGCATGAAAGATTTAATGGCTTCCACCTTAAAGGAGTAGAGAGCTCAGAATATTACATTCCAGAAGGAAGAAGAGCTAGGAGTACAATGAAGAATAATCTACCCAGCAGAACTGAGTATAATCCTTCAGGGTAAAAAATGGATATTTAATGAAATAGAGGACTTTCAAGCATTCCTGTTGAAAAGCCTGGGGCTAAATAGAAAATATGACATTTAAACACAAGACTCAAGAGAAGCATAAATAGGTAAACTTGAAATAGAAATAATAAGGGGCTCAATAAAGTTAAACTGTTTATATTCCTATGTGGGAAGATAATACATGTAACTCCTAAGAACTTTTATCATTATTGGGCAGTTAGAAGGAGTCTACATAGACAGGGGCATAGGTGTGAGTCAATTATGTTGGGATGATCTCCAAAAAAAAATATGCAAGGGTGAGAAAGACGGATGTATGATGAGAAGGGGGAAGGGAGAGGAAGAGTGGGGGAAATTATCTGACATAAAAGAGTCATGTAAGAAAGAGCTTTTACAATAGAGGAGGAGGTGGGTGAGGTGGCAAACAGTGCTTGAAACTCACTGTCATTTGAATTGTTTCAAAGAGGTAAGAATATATATACACACGCAGTTGAATATATAAATCTGTCTTACCCAACAGGGAAATAGGAGGAGAAGGGGACAAGAGAAAAAAAAAGGAGATGATAAAAGGGAGGGCAGATTAAGGGAGGTGGTGGTCAGAAGTAAACAGACTTTTCAGGAGGGACAGAAAAAAAAGAGAGAGAGACAAGGATAAAAAGAGGAAAATGGAATGGAGGGAAATACACAGTAATCATAACTATGAATGTAAATGAAATGAGCTCACTCATAAAATGGAAGCAGATAATAGAATGGATTAGAAACTAGAACCCAATAATATGTAGTTCATAAGAGGCTCACTTGAAACAGAAAGACACAGACACAGAGTTACAATGAGAAGTGGGGCAGAATCTATTATACTTTAGCAGAAGTAAAAAGAAAAAGAAAAGAAAAAAAAGGCAAAGGTAGCAATTATGATCTCAGACAAAGCAAAAGCAAAAATAGACCTAATTTTAAAAGATACTTAGAGAAACTACATTTTGCTTAAAGGCACCAGAGACAATGAAGCAATATCAAAAAATTTTGCAGCAAATTTCTCTGATAAAGTCCTCATTCCTTAAATATGTAGGAAACTGAACCAAATTTACAAAAATGAGAGCCATTCCCTAATTGATAAATGGTCAAAGCATATGAACAGGCAGTATTCAGAAAAAGAAATCAAAGCTATCTATAGTCATATAAAAATTACCTAAGTCACTATTGATTAGACAAAGGCAAATTAAAACAACTCTGTGGTACCACACCTCACAACTATCAGAAATAATAAATACTGGAGGCAATAAGGGAAAAAAGGTACACTAAAGAACTGTTGGTGACAGTGTGAACTGGTACAACCATCCTGGAGAACAATTTAAAACTATGCCCAGAGGGCTATAAAACTGCATAACCTTTGACCCAGCAATACCACTACCAAGTCTGTATCTCAAAGAGATCAGAGAAAAAGGAAAATGATCTGTATGTACAAAGATAATTACAGTGGCTCTTTTTGTGGTAGCAAAGAATTGGAAATTTAGGGGATGCCCATCAATTGTGAAATGGCTGGAGAAAGTTGTGACATGTGATTGTGAAAGAGTAATATTGTATAATAAGAAGTGACGAGAAGGATAGTTTCAGAAAAACATAGGAAGACCTATATGAACTGATGCAAAGTGAAGTGAGTAGAATCAAGAGATCATTGTACACAGTAACAGCAATACTGTAATGATGATCAATTGTAAAAGACTTTAACTACTCTGGTCAATACAATGATCTAAGAAAATTTCAAAGGATTCATGAAGAAAAAAAAGCTATCTACCTCCAGAGAGAGAACTGATCAACTCTAAGTGCAAATTGAAGCATAATCTCTCACTTTATTTTTCTTGCTTTTTTTTGCAATATGGCTAATATGGAAATATGTTTTGCATGATTTCTCATGTATATTTGCTATCATATTGCATGCCTTCTCAGTAGCTGGGGTGGGGCAGGTAGGAGGAAGAAAATTTGGAATTCAAAATGTATACTATACACTATATATAGTGTCCTCCCTGCCTAACATATTTATTTTGTATTATGCATATATATATGTATTCTGGATATATTTATATATCCACATATTGTCTTCCCTGATAGAATGTAAGCTCCTTGAGGACAGCAGTTATTTCATTTTTTGTTCTCTTTATAACCCCAGTGATTAATATGCTACCTGGTACATAGTAGGAGTTTAATAAATACTGATTGATTGATTAGCCCTTTCTGGGACTTTAATTCCTTCAAATCCTTTTTTAACCTTTGTCTTGAATTTTTTATTCTACACACCCCACCCCACCCCACTCCCCATAAAGCTGCTTTTTCCCCATCTCTTTTTTTTTTCTCTTAGTCTATTAACATGTCTAAACCATTTTCGTTGCTTTTCTTCTAGTTTCCATCACTGACTTTCATTTTGGTTCTCCTCTGATTTTTACATTCTGTGGTTCATTCAATTTAGGGTTTTTTTTTTATGACCTTCTTCAAGTAGTTCATTTTCCCAGCTGTTATTTTATCTATGAGCTTGATGGATCCAGCCATGATGAGTGACTGCATTGCATACTTGCATGTTCCTTCCTTGTCAAGGTACCTGAGCAGTGGGAGCTTATATCCTAGTGCCCCAAAGTAAATTTTACAAGAGGCTTCCCTCTTCCCTGCCTTTACCTTTCAGAATAATAAAATTTTACATTTATAAAGCAATTTGTAGTTTACAAAGTTTTCATGCCTTGTTCATTTGATCCTCCTCTGAGGTAGAATCATAGTATTTGGAACCAGAGGAGGTCATCTAATCCAAACTCTATAATTTACAGATCAGGAAACTGAGGCTAGAGGAGTTACATGATGCAAAAGAAGTGAGTGACAGGCTGGGGATGTAGGCAGGTACTACTAGTATCCTTGTTTCACAGATGAGGAAAATGAGGCCAGAAGAGAAAAGATTTGCTGAAGCATAGCTAGCAAGTGGTGAACCAAGCACCAAACTCAGATTCCCTGACTTCCTACTTAGGTATTCTTTCCACTATGCTATGCTATCTTGCTTAGTATTTCAAGGAAAGAAATGTTTTCCTTATACATTTAATATGGAAAATACGTTCAGGGGCCTCAAGTCTTATTTATATAAGCTATGCAATTTTGGAAACGTGTCAAAAATTTGCCAGAAGTAGAAAGTGCAAAGATGAAATTAGAAAATCTGGTGCCTGAAACTAATCTAGTTTGGAGGTAGCAGAAGGACCTAGGGAGAGATATCAAAACACAAGTCCCATGGGAGAGAAGCCCAAGGACATCACGATTTGGAAGGCTGTTGGGGGAAAGAACGAAGGAGGTAGGCCCTAGAAAAACTTAGCTGGAGTGCAGAAAGGCTCCAGGATCTTCCTGACTCCAATAAACCCTCATATGATGATTCTGGGTATCCTCTGTGAAAATCATGGCCCAAGTCTGACAAGGAGAATGGTGGATTGGCCAGCCTTTCTGGGAATAGTTCTGACAGAAAAAAAAAATCATGGTCTGTGCCCTTGTATTAAGGCCCATGACTCCCAAGAAGAGATGGGGAGGGGAAAAGAACACTCAAGAGAGATTAATCGTAAGAGAATATAGAGGCCATGGTGATGAGATCCAGGGAATAATGGTCCAGGTCTGAGCAAAACAAGGGAACAGTTACAATGCAGAATAGAGTTGGTGAGAATGGCAAACCAGAAGACCACTATGGAGAAGTCCCCGCCCCAAATGTTGGGCGTGTGCCAGACTGAGTCCCTATTAATGTTTACAAAGGGTCCTTTATAAAGTACTTCCCCTTTAGGAAATGACACAGAGGGGAAACCCATGATTCTCTTAAATATGTTCTCATAAACAACCAGAAAGTTACATCATCTTCATCTTTATCTCAAGGCCAAGTGTAAGCATTAGGAGAGGGCTGGGTACGAGCACATTCTGACTGTAGATATGGCAACAGCCTAGCTCTCTGGTGCTTCCTCTTGGTAAGCAGGTGCTAGAGAATCCTAGAATCATGGGACCTCAGAGTTGTATTGAATTGCTGGGCTTTTGTTTTTTATACCAGAATGATCTTCAGACTTCAAAGGATGGAATAAAAATAGTTAGCAGGGAAGTGAAACCCAACATAAGTGAGGAGAAGATAAAATGGCACCTTCTGCCTTCGATGAGTGTAAGACATCAGACCTAGCTGAATTATGTTTTGGTGGTAGATGGGTTTTTGGAGTCACTATCAATGACCTTAAAAAGAACTTGGAGAATAAGAGAAATGTCACAGGCCTGGGGCAATACTGTTCCAATTTTCAAAAAAGGGAAGAGGTTAAAATCTGGGAACCATAGACCAAGAGCAGTGGTATGCTGATAAATGTTAGCAACTAGCTCTCCAAAATAAAATGTGTACACCACATACTTATTTGCACTATTTACAGTCTCTCCCACACATTCTGAATCCTAGACTATTAACAAAACAATAAATCAAGCCCTAATTTTTAGTATTTGCCAATTTCCAAGGTGCAAATGCTCACACTGAAAATTGAACAATTGACTCAGTCTAATACAAGCTGGCTCCAACATGCCCCTGTCCATGACTAGAACTTGAATTCCTGGCAAAATTCTAGGATGTATTAGTAAATAGATATCTAGTGAACACGTAGAAAAGGAAAGAAATAACCTCAGGAAAAGGGATAATAAAGAGTCTGTATGGCTTCATCAAGATCATGTCCTGTAAGGTTAATCTCATTTCCTTTATTGTCTGGGTTACTAGAATGGTAGCTCAAAGAACAATAACAAGAATAATAACTAGCATTTACATAGCATTTTAAGACTTACAAAGAGCTTTGGAAATATTTTATATTCACAACAACTCTGGGAAATAGGTCCTATTATTATCCCCATTTAACGAAGGAGGAAACTGAGTCAGACAAAGGCTAAAGGGCTTGCCCAGGGTCATACAGATAATGTCTGAGGTCAGATTTGAACTTTGGTTTTCCTAACTCCAGGTCTAGGGCTCTATCCACTATGTCCCCTAGCTGCAAAGATAGCAGATATAGTTTGCCTAGATTTTAGGGAAGCATTGGTCCAAGTCTTTCAGTATTTTTTTGATTAGATTGAGATACAGGCTTGGACAGTTAAGTGAATTCCTATTTGGTTAAAGAGCCGGATCCAAAATGTAGTCATTAACGGTTTGACGTTAACTTGGAAGGCAGCTTCTAGTGGAAGACGCCAGTGATCTAGCTGGCCCTGTGCTTTTAAAAATTTTATGAGTGCCTTGGATAAAGACATAGGAACCAGGCTTATCATCTTTGTAGATGAAACTATGCCGGATGGGATAAATAGCACAGTGGATGACAGAGTGAGGATTCAGAGAGGACATTAGTCCAAATCTAAAAGGATGAAATTTCAAGTCTTACTCCTGAATTTTAAAAATTGGTTTCACAAGAACAGGAGAAGGGAGGCTTAATTAAACAGTAGTTTATATGAAGAAAAAAAAAAACAATAGCTTGGGAGTTTTAGGGGACTGCAAACTCAGAATAAAACAATACTGTGAAACAATATCCAAAAGAGCTAAGGTAGGGAGCCCTGAGAGGCAGTGCTTGTCCCTCTGCCCTGATCAGAGCATGGATGGTTAGTTCAGGGTACCACACCTTAGGAAGAGCACCAATAAACTGGAGAGCATCCCAAAGAGAATGACCAGGGTGTGAAGGGCTACCGGTCTATGCCAGCTGACTGGCTGAAAGAATTGGGAATGTTCAGGTTGGAGAGAAGAAAATACAGCAGGGACATAATAATTGTCTTCAAGTGTTTGAAGGATTGCCATGTGGAGACAGGATTAAACTTACTGAATTTGCTTCCAGAAAGAAAAACTAAGTGAGTCCAAGTTATAAAGAGGCAAATTTAGCCTTACTGTTTAAAAAACACTTTCTAACAAAGAAAGCTGTTCAGCAGTAGACCTGGATGCCTCAGGAGGTGGTAAGTCCCATCACCTCCCTCTCAGGTCTTCAATCAGGCATTGGTTGTTGTCCTTCATGCTTGAAGAGGACCAAAGCGATATCACTACATTGGGGTAAAGGTACAGTGTGTCCGACTGGGGTTGATCAGACCAATATGAGCTCAGAAGGCTCCACCACAGGTCAGGCACAAACACTCCATATGAACATTGGGGAGGGAGATGTCTCCAAATGTGCGCATCTTGTGTTTCTTTTGAGCTACTGCAATTCTACTTTGCTCATAGAGCATAGCACCTGCTTTGATGTGGGCATGCTATGCTAGACAGTCTCATGCCAAGGTCTCCCATGTCTCACAATTAATTCCAAAGTTCTTCAGAGAGACCTTGAGAGTGTCTTTGTGTCACTTCTTCTGACCTCCACGAGAGTATTTGCCTTGTGTGAATTCTCTGTTAAATAGTATGTTAGGTAAATGTACACTTGGTACTCAAACAACACGGCCAGCCCATCAGAGTTGCGTTCTCTGCAGTGGAGTTTGAATGCTTGGCAGTTTAGTTCAAGAAAAGACCTCAGTGTCCAGTGCCTTATCTTGCCAAGTAATCTTCAGAATCTTCCTAAGACAATTCAAATGGAAGCGATTCAGTTCCCTGGCATGGCATTGGTGTACTGTCCAGGTTTCACAGGCACACAATAATGAGCCACGTACAATAGCTCTGTAGACCTTCGGTTTGGTAGGCAGTCTAATACCTCGTCTCTCCCACACTTTCCTTTGAAGTCTCTCAAACACTGAGCTAGCTCTGGTAATGTATGCATCAATCTCATCATCTACGTGTACGTCCACGGAGAGCATACTGCCAAGGTAAGTGAACTTATCCACAGCATTAAAAATTTCTCCATTTGCTGTAACCAATAATTTCATGCATGGATGGTGTGGTGCTGGTTGGTGTTTTCTTGGTGTTAATTGTTAGGCCAAAATTAACACAAGCAGCAGAGAAGCAATCCATATTTTGTTGCATCTCAGCCTCAGAGGCTGTTGCATTGAATGCATGATCATCTGCAAACAAAAAGTTATGCCTCAGTTCTTCTCTTTTAGTCTTGGCTTGTAGCCTTTTCAAGTTAAATAATTACTGCAATAGCTGACTTTGATGCCATTTTTGTCTTTGTTGAAGGTGTCTGACATCACTGAAAACATCAGGCATTAAATCAGAGGTGTCAAACCCAAAGCCTGCCCCAACACTTCCAAGTGGGGCCTGAACCAGGTTAAAATATATTGGGGAGATATTTAACAAAATAAATAGCAATACAATAAAACATAAATAACACTACATTTTAAAAACTAATGGAATATGCAGCTATAGGGACCTTTAGGTATGGATTTCTTTTTGAATTTGACATCACTGTGCTGGATTATCACTTTCTGGTGTGTTGTAAAGGGGTTAATTGTTTTGGTCAATCAATCCATAAGCATTTATTCAGTTCTTTCTATATGTCAGGCACTGTGCTAAGTGGTGGGCATGCAAAGAAAGTAAAAAACCATCCAACCCATGAAGGAGAGAGATACTGGTTAAGTCCATCACTAAGAATTTATAAATCTTCCCACCATCACTGTTTCTCAGGGTCCAATGATTCCAGGAGAAAAGCAAAAATTAAGTTCTTTGGGGGTTTAGTCCAGTCCCTGCTCCTATCTCCCATCTCTATTTCCTAACGGCAGTTCTATGGAGTTCTCAATAAACTAATGCCAGACTGTCATCTCAGGTATACTCAGCATACACATGGCCCTTCGGTCCACATTCATAGCAAAAGGCAGCTAGGCCTCTTTGGCTGCATTTTAGTTGTGCCATTCTTGGAGTGGGTTGATATGACCTTTGGTCCCAAGCTCCTGTGTCCCTCTGCACTCTTCCCACTATTCCAGCTCCCAGTAGATTTGGTCCAGACTTCTGCAGTAATATTTAGGGGATGTAGGGAGGCCTCTCATTCATCCCATATGGTCCCACACCTAAGATGTCCCAGAGCTAGGTGAGATCAGTTTCTCAGTCTTCTTAATATTTTACTCCCTGCCACATGCTCTCCAATCCAAAGACACTGGCTTCCTTGGGTTCCATGAAAAAGACAAACCATCTCTAAGCTCCTGGCATTTTTTCTGGCTGTCTTCCATGTCTGAAATGCTCTTCCTTCTCATCTTCACCTCTTGACTTCCCTGCCTTCCTTTAAATGCACCCCCCTAAAATCCTATTGTCCACAGGAAGCCTTTCCCAACCCCTCTTAATTCTAGTGCCTTACTTCTGCTATTTGCTATTCATCCTTTATGTAGCTTTGTACATATTTGTTTGTTGTCTTCCCAATAGATTGTAAACTGCTTGGAGTCAGGGATTATATCCCTGTGCTTCTTGTATCCCCAGCGCTTAACACAGTTCCTGGAACATGGTAGAAGCTTCGTAACTGTTTATTAATTGATTGGTTGACTGAGGGAGATGCCGGGACTACGTCACTAATTGGTGAAGATGTTGTTCTGCCAAGGAAGGTGCTGCTTCTGAAGCATTCTTTAGCAAGAATGGTTCTTGCTGCCCCCCCAAACAGGTTTCATATCATCAGCAGTTCATTCTCCTTTCACCCAGACGACTTCCCTTTTGTTGAATTCTTCCAGTCAATAGAAGTGGGTTTGACACCTAGTTTCCAATCAGTCCCATCAATAGTTGTCACTCTGAGAAGCTGGAAAATGACAGTGCGTCAGACAATTTACAAGGTGAACATATTGGTCTTTCATAATCTCCCTTTACCTTAGACTGGGCCTTCTTCCAAACTGGGGACAGCCTGTGGACAACATGGCATTGAGCCTACATATTCATTAACATCATAGTCCATAGGTATCCACAAAACTAACAGTCCTCTATGAAAGTCAAGTATTGTCATTGTCAGTTCTCTAATGAGTGAACACCCATGGTTACTAAGGGGGAAAAATGCAATATACAGTGACAGTTTCACTATGTCATTTCAACAATAAACAATAAAACTTCAATGGAGTTTGGCACACAATACTATTTTGGTTGTTTTTAATCAACTGTTTTGGCCTATAAAAGTCATATTAGAAAACCTTACTATTCAATCATAGCCTAGGAAAAATATATAAAAAGAAAATATATACAAAGAAAAAAATGTGCAGTTGATCCCTGTAATGTTACAGCATCCAAAAAAATTAGGAATCTCAGAGGAGATTCTATGACTATAAATTAGGCCACAATCAATATGGCACCCTGAAAGTTATATCCAGGTTCAATGTACTCATCTATTGAAGACTTGATATAAGGAAAAACTTACTATGAGAGCTGCCCCAAAATGTAATGGATTTCTTAGGAAAATGGTGGGTTTTCCCTCATTATAAGTCATCAAGCACAGGCCAAATAACTATTTTGGGGTTGTGTAATAGAGAAAAGGGAATTTATATTTAAATGTGGGTCAAATCTGATAACTTCTGGAGTTTCATTCAACTCTGAGATTCTGTGAAAGTCACAAGATAAGACAAAATGAGAACAGGGAACAGAGTACACCCTATTTTGACTTGAATATAGCATATGTGAAGGTGAATAAAATTTGTTAAAATTGGGAGGTTAAGGTTGGGGACAATTAGGAGGCACAGTGGATAGAACGTTGGGCCTAGAGTCAGGAAGACTCATCTTCCTGAGTTCAAATCTGGCCTCAGACACTTACTAGCTGTGTGACTCTGGGCAAGTCACTTAACCCTCTTTACCTCAGTTTCCTCATCAGTAAAACGAGCTGGAGAAGGAAATGGTAAACTACTTAAGTATCTTAGTCAGGAAAACCCCATATGGGTTCGCAAAGTGTTAGACACAACTGAAACAAATGAACAATGAAAAGAAGGCTAAATTGGAACAAGATTGTGAAGGACCTTAAATACCAGAATAAGGACTTATGTATGTTTGTTGTTTTGGAAATGTAATGGGGTCTTAGTGCATGCCTAGATCTTCTAATATGGAGGCATCTTGCTTCTGGGAGGAGACATCCTATGTTGTCCAAGACATGGGTGGCAATACCCTTCTTCAATTACCTGCATCACCAGAATAGGCTGTATCTTTAAAACTGCCAGACTGGGAGTCTTCTGCTCTTTCCTGCTGCATCCAGAGGGTCACAGCTGATACACGGTGCCAGTACCATGAACTGATCCAGGAAGGAAGGATACCCTCACCTCCTCTTTTTACACCTCATGGTTTGTGATGTTTCTGGCTTTGTTGTTTTTCATTCGTCCTTCTCAGTTTCAGGCGTAAGTGGCAATCCCCACTAAACCAGCACTTTGAGCTATGATGACCTTGGAGCTAGGATTCCAGGGAGAATGCTGCAGCCAGTCAGCCTGGAAGGGAAGCCCTGAGAAGCCAGGGCTCGGGGGACTCAAGCCCAAAATGAGTTTTTAATTTGGAACTGAAATTGTGCTATATAGGAACTGAGCTCAGTATGAAATTTCACCGTGAGTGTGCACACCAATACATACAGATCACGAAGTCACAGACCAACACTTGTTTTATCCCTTATATTTTTAGACTTCCCTGAATCACTGAGAGGTTGATTAATTTGCCCAGAATCACACAACTAGTATGTATCATAGACTTAAATCCAGGTCTTCTTTACTCAGAAGCCAGCTTTCAATTAAAAAAAAAAACAGGTTACCTCTTATCTTATGCAGGTATGAGCTTAATGTATATGGATTTACTGAGTTTCAAAAAACCCTTTTAAAGTAATTTTGTGAGCTGTATTCAGTAAAAGACCTGAGTTCAAATCCCACTCTGACATTTACTACTCCTGTGGCCATGAGCAAGCCACTTAATCTCCTTTGGCCTCAGTTTCCTCATTTGTAAAATGAGAAGATTGTACAGGATGGCTTGTGAGGTCCCTTCTGGCTCTATTTTTCCTTTTTTCTTGTCTCTTTGATGAAAGTTCAGAGAAAGGCAGAATAGTAGCAGGGAGATAACTATAGAATGGGAAAAAAGAGACCGAAGAACTTGAAAAAATGCATGTATCAAAAATTGATACTACGACCAAACCAGTGTTGCACCAAAAATAAGTCTTTGCTGCCTTTAACTAGCATCAACATGGCACTGCTTCGATGGACATTTATGGATAGAGGGAGGCAGTGGGGTTCAGTAGCTATGATTCAAGCCTGTAAGTCTGGAGCCCTGGATTCTAGACCTACTTTGGCAGTAACTTGTGGTTTTGAAGGAACCATTTAAGCTCTTAGGACTTCAGTTTTTTCTCTACCTAGAGATAGCTAAGTGACACAGTGGATAAAGCATTAGACCACGAGGAGTCCGGGAGACCCACATTCAAATTTGGCCTCAGATACATTTTTAGCTGGGGCAGCTAGGAAACACAGTGGATAGAGCGCCAGGCCTGAAATCAGTGAGCCTCATCTTCCTGAGTTCAAATCTGGCCTCAGACACTCACTAGCTGTGTGACCCTGGGCAAGTCACTTAAGTTCTGCCTGCCTCGGTTTCTTCAACTGTAAAATGGGGATAAAAAGTGCACTTAACTCCTAGAGTTGTTGTGAGAATCAAATGAGATACTCTTTATAAAGTGTGTTGCACAGTGCCCAGCACACAGCAGGTGCTATATAAATGCTTGTTTTCTTCCAGTCTCACAAGAGGACTGAACCAAATGATAATTGATGTTGCTTCCAACTCAAGCATTCTAAGAGTTTTGAAGTTGTTTTATATGGGACCACCAGCCACATTCTGGAATTGGACCCTGCACCAAACAAAGCCTGGGATTGTCTAAGTTACAAGAGTTAATACAAAGCAAGTAGATGATCATGGTCGGCGTCTCCTTTTATGCTTAAGCCAGAGATAACCTTGATCCTCTTCTTGGTCAGTTTCCTCACGCTTATGGTATCACGGACGTGGAACTTGAAAAGACCATAAAAATCACTGAGTCCGGTCCCCTCATCCTATAGATGAGGAAATGGAGGCCCGGAGAGGGTGATACTTATCCAAGATCATTCAGCTCAGTAAGCCCCTAAGATGGGGTTTGAACCAACGTTTCCCGACTCTAGATCTAACACCTCCTCTATGCTCCTGGTTTTGTTTTCTTCTTCTTTCTGTGATCCTTTGCCCGCACTCTTGATAAGGGCTGTCCCACTGGTTGCTTTTTTGGACTCTGCCTTACTGGTTTATAATCTTGTGTGTGTGCTTTGGATGGAGGCCTATTACCTGCCCCAGCTCCTCTTCCTCCCCTTTGGGTGGCTTTTTGGGCTGCTCATTACTTTCAAGCAACATAGCCCATCTTGACAAGCTTTCCTGTTTTCCTTGGTTTTGTTACTGAATCAAGCGCATCTCACTTAGATTAAAACCTGGAGGCTGCTAAACTCTTCTCCTCCGTCCCCTGACAACTCTCCTCCACCAGACCTCTATGATAGGAGAGGGCAACAGGCTAGGCACCAGACTGGGCGGGAGTGGGGGATGGGGACCAGAAAACATAAATGTGAAGACAAACCTTGGGCCCCTGCAGCTGTTTCTAAAGCCCGTCTAATGGAGCGTATTCTGAGAAAGGGATGCCAGCATCTTGCATCCAAGGACCAATATATACATAGGAATTTTCTGCCTTGCTAGCTTTGCCCTCATGATCTTTGAGTCCTTTCCCCGCTACCCTCTGCCTTGCTTTGGTTTCATGTCTGTCTGTGTCTATCAAGCACTGACAGCATACAGATAATTGTACTGGGCTCCACTGGGAGAAATAAATCAAGCAAACAAGCAGCAAATATTTATTAGGCAGTCATTAGGCACTAGGAATATAACAATAAGAAGAAGAAGAAACATTTATTAAATGTTTGCTATGTGCCAGGCACTGTGCTAAGTGCTGGCGATGGGAATACAAGCAAAAGGAGTCTCTGCTCTCAAGGAGCTCATATTCACAGTGAAAAGGGAAAAATGTTGTTCTCTGGTCCTCAATTCATCCCTCTATTAACTGATGGGATTGGGTTAAAGGGCTTCTAAGGCCCCTTCCATCTCTGCAGTTCTGTGATTTTCCTGTCATGGTTCTTATCAGGCAGAGCATGGTCATTGGCATGGGGAGAGTTATCCCAGCAGAGCTGGACTGAGCTGAGGATGAGTCTCAGTCTCCCAGCCCCAACTCTGATCTCATGTCTAGGGGAGCCCAAAGGATAGCACTACTTGAATCTTTGATTGGGCAAATTCTTGTTCCCCTTAAATATCATGTGATATTGCCCACCTCCTAGCACTTGCCTCAATGATATGTTCCAAAAACATTTAGTTGTTACCTGAAGACAACCATAAACTACGTACTTTATCTCCCTCTGGACAAATCATTTAACCTCCCTGGACTTTATTAATAATAGATTACTTGGAATACTATTATGTAATAAGAAATGATGAGCTGGCAGATTTCACAAAAAAACCTGAAAAGACTTACATGAACTGATGCAAAGTAAAGTGAGCAGAACCAGGAGAATGTTGTACACAGTAACAACAATATTGTGCAATGATCAACTATGAATGGCTTATTTCTTCTCAGCAGCACAATGATCCAAGACAATTCCAAAAGATTCATGATGGGAAGAGGTATCCAAATCCAGAGAAAGAATGATGGAGTCTTAATGCAGATCAAAGCATACTGTTTTCATTTTATTTTTTTCATAGCTTTTTCCCTTTTGTTCTGTTTCTTTTTTCACATGATTAATAAGAAAATATGTTTTCCATGATTGCACAGATATGATCTATATCAAATTGCTTAGGGTGGGGGGAGAGATAGAGGGAGAAAATTTAGAACCAAAATTTTATTAAGAAATGAATGTTAAAATTATCTTTACATGTAATTGGAAAAAATAAAATATTTAAAAGGAAAAAAATAATAGGTTACTAAATCTAAGTGAACTCAAGTACCATTCCATTTCTCTCTTTGATCTTCTCTTTCCCTCTAGAGCCTTCCTCCCCTATCTACCATATAAATACTCTAAACTACAGAGTACACAAGAAACATCCACTCTCTTAACTAGAAATACAACAAAGTGAGATTAAACCAGACAGTTTTTAAATCAGAAGAGAGGAATTGGAACCTGACAGGAGACCATTTTTATCATTGCCTTGACTGTGCACACTGTTCATAGCACCCTGCCCCAGGGGTAGAGGCTTGTCATAAAAGCTACATGCCTCACTTAATGTTGGCACCAACTCAAGGGTTATAATCCTCCCTCCAAGGTACTTGAATCACCCTCTTCACGGCAGTGTATTAGGCCTCATCAGAGTCAACATGAGCTGATGTCTGGAACCTAGAGTAGAATATCCTATTCTGTATTTATTTCATTTTAGAAATAAGACTGGATGCTTTGACACTGATCACCCAAGAAAAAGATTTCTGGGACTATGTAGTACAGAGCATGGAAGCATTTTTAGGTATGGACCAATGCTAATAAAACACCACAATGAGAGGAACAGGAAGCTGCGTTCCCATTTGCCCTCTCTGGGAATTGGCACAGTGCTTCATCTTTACCCATTATCCCACAAATAACTGCAGAAGGAAGGATTCCCAGAAAGAAGGAGTGGGGAAGTTTACATATTGGAGAAGCTTCTCAGCATCGGCAGTTAGGCTCAGCAGCTCAGATTTCTTTTGAGCCAAAAAAAAAATCTTTTCATGTGCCAAGCTTTTTACTTATCACATATGAAAGGGCATCGTCTTACACTTATACACAGATTTTGAAATGCCTTAAAAACTGTATCAAAGAGTCCAAGGCCCATTAATCTAAATTGCTCTAACACTTAAGGGAGAATAAAAGGCACTTTCTAAAACCTGCAAATGAGTATAACCTATAAAATTACAGATTAAATGCTGAAAAAAAAACCCTTAGGTTCTTAGCTTGGAACAAGCACTTTTAAATAGAAAGAGAGAAATATTACTTCAATATTTTAAAATCATGTTTTGAAATAGACAAGAAAAAGATGTGTTCAGACCGGATGCAAAAAGACAGAAATAAAAAAAATGTACCATTCAACTAAGACATAGTTTCCATTAAATTGCATTGAGTAATCTATCCTAAGGAGAGAACATCTCCAGAGAAGGACCATTTTCAACATACTCACAAACCTTGAAGCATGAATCAAAACTATTAAGCTATACCTCTCTTTTCTTCTCCTTCCTTTTTTCCCTCCATCACAAAAAAAAGGGACTCATAGTCCTCGTGGTTCAGGCTTCAATTCACAGCTATTGTAAGTTCATGGGAAGAGGTCCTTTTATTTCTAAACCTCTCTCTCTTTTAAATTTACCCTCCTGTCCTCAAATAATAAAAATAAAATGTAAGACCTATAATATTTGATAGTCTGATTTTTCAGAACGGGCCAGAATGGAAGAGCCATAATAATGCAATAACACCTTGGATTTATATAGTGCTTATCTCCAAAGACCTAATAGAGCTTCATGGAGTTATTTATTAATGTAATTAATCTTGTCATCATCTCTGGAAGGTAAGTACTGTAGGCATAAATGTGTTTGCGTGTGCCCCCTCCTCTTGATAAAAGCAATGGAATGATATAGAAATCTTAGCTCCAGCTTGGGGAACTCAAACATTAGATGGTCCCTTTCCCCTTCAGCTAAACTCTCCAGCTGGGCTCTGGCCCAGTCAGACCACATCTGGAATATCGTGTTCAGTCTGAACGCCATGATTTCAGAGAGACATCAACAAACCAGATCTTGCCCGGAGGCCAGCAATCAGGACAGTGAGGGTGAGAAGAATCTAAGGATTCTAGGAACAGTTCAAGGAACTGGGGGCATCTAGCCTGGAGAAAAGACATGGTACAATAGTATTGAAAGACTTTGATTCAGAAAAGTGAGTAAGAATTTTCTGCATTGCTCCAGGAGACAGAATGAAGAATAGTTTAAATTTACATAGTCTTCTCCAATGTCTCATCCCAGTGGGTTGAAAGGACCTGTGTCTCTTGAGGTCCATGACAGAGAAACACAAGTCTTGGAAGGTCTAACCATTCAGAGAAGGCTTTTGGAATAGGCACTGTGTGTCTACCAGCTGAAAAGCAGCCCAGTTAAATTCAGAGAGAATTAGCATCAGATTTCTCAGCCACAGTAAATCTCAGAAACCATCTACTAAGTAAAGTTGGGATCCATGTCAATGGATGGAGCAGACCTTCTTGATATATAAAGATGCATGGATCCTAATAAACCGGAAAGACCTCTTTTAGGAAATCCAGCAAGGAATGTGCTTTATGTCTATAATCCACAGATCATTTTCAAATTAAGTCAAGAAGCATTTATTAAGTACCTACTAGGTGCCAAGCACTTCTCTAAGTGCAAGGCTAAGTTAAGTTTCAATAAGTTGAAAGAGACTCATTGCAGAAGGAAATTCTTAAAGTAGGGCAGCTTTGCTACTATAATATTAATTGAGGGGAACTAGACATTAATTTATTGTGTAAGGGACTCCAACTGAGGAAGCTCCCTCTACTCACATAGATCTGAAATTGCTCTTTGACATCTAGTCTTAAAGAGTTACTTGGGGCACTAAGAGATTAATTGTCTTGTTCAGGGTTACACATCTAGTGTGTGTCAGAGGCAGTGCTTGAACCCAGATCTTTCTGTTTCCAAGGCTTTAGCTCTATTGACTATGCCATACTGCTTCACTAGAACTTTAAACATCATGGCTTAATGAATAGAGAGTTGGCTTCAGAGCCAGGAAGAGCTGGGTCCAAGTTCTATTTCTGACATATTGGTTGTGTGATCCTGGGGAAAGATCATTTAACCTCTCAAGCTCTGTAGGTGACTCTGTAAGTTTAGAGAAGGTGTAAACCTGTGCTGATAAGGAAAGGTTCCTCATCTGGGAGATCCCTGTACCAATGAAACCACAGGCCCAGTCCCTACTGTATGTAAGAGAGAGGAGGGGGAGAAAATAAGAAGAAGAAAAAGAAGAGGAGGAGGAAGAGGTGGAGGAGGAGGAGGAAGAGATGGGGGGGAGGAAGAAGAGGAGAGGAGGGGAGGAAGAGATAGAGGAGGAGGAGGAAGAGAAAAAGAAAAAGAAGAAGAAGAAGAGACAGAGAGAGAAGAATGGAGGGATGGATAGATACAGAAAGAGGAGAGAGAGAGAATGAAAAAGAGAGGAAGGGAAGAAAGGAAGCAGAGAGAGTTTGAAAAAGAGGAGAGAAGAGAGTGGTGCTCATCACCTGGTTGGTTATAGGGTAATGATTTTTTCAGCCCCAGCAATCCTTTTTTTTTACTCCAGGCATCAAGCCAGACTTGACTTTTAACATTACCCAACATTTAGAAATCAGAGCCCTACACTATTGCTTGCATACTTTTGGTGAGATTTAGAAAGCAAGGTCCAGCTTTCCACAAAATGTAAAGTCCCTCAAAAGGAAGGGCAACAAGTGGTTTGCAAAGTTCTTCATCTGTCCATTTCTCTTCTGCTGCTCTTCCTAAATCCAGTCATAGAGTAATCATGAATGTTTGCACCCAGATTCCTCCTTGGCTAGAGCCCTAATAATGTGCTCTCCTCATTCAGTAGGTCATCAAGCAATAAAGAGTTACTAAGTGTATACTATATGCCAGGCAGTGTTCTAAGCACTGGGGTTACACAAAAAGGCAAAAAGTCCCAGTTCTCTTACAGACAACAGGCAATTATATACAACAATGTGTGTGTGTGTGTGTGTGTGTGTGTGCCATATATATGATAAATGGGAGACAATCAACAGAGGGAAGGCACTAGAATTAAGGAGGATCAGGAAAGGCTTCCTTTAGGAGGCTGGATTTTATGTGGGGCTTGACAGAAACCGAAGAAGCCAAGAAATAGAGATGAGGAAGGAGAGTTGTCCACCGATGTGGTATAGCCGGTGAAAATGCCTCCCATTCAGAGTCTGGTTATTGAGTGTCTTGTTCAAGGAACAGCAAGGGTATCCGTGTTACTGGATCACAAGACATGGGGAAATGAGTGGTACTGTAGAAGAAGACTGGAAAGGTAGAGGTGATAAGTTATGAAGGGCTTTCAATGGGGAGTTAGGAAGAAGAGAGGGTCAGGAAAAGATAATGAGTTCTGTCTGAGACATGTATAACTGATCTATTTGAGATGTCCAATGGGCATTTGAATGGTGAGTTTGGAGGTCAGCAGAGTTTAGGGTTAGATAAGCAGATCTGAGAATCATCTGCATAAAGATGAGACTTGAATCCATGGGAGCTGTTAAGATCAAGTGAAATAGTAGAAGAGAAGAAGGCCCAGTATAGAGACCAGGATAGCATAAATGACCTGGATGAAGATCTAGCAAAGAATGTTGAGGAGTGATCAGATAGGTAGGAAGAAAACCAGAGAGAGGATCAAGAAGAAGTATCAAAAAGTGCAGAAAGGTCAAGGAGAATGAAGACTGAGAAAAGCCATTAGATTTGCAAACAAGGGGTCATTGGTAACTTTAGAGAGAGTAATTTCAGTTGAATGCTGAGGTCAGAAGCCAGACTGAAGATAGTTAAGAGAGTGAGAGGAAAGGAAGTGGAAACACCTATTGTAGATTTTCTTGAAGAGTATGGCCACAAAAAGGAGGAGAGATATAGCTAGTAAAGATGGATGGATCAACTGAAGGGGTTTTGAGGATGTGGGAGAGGGAGGCATAGGTGTGTTTTAGGTAGTAAGGAAGTAGTAGACAAGGAGAGATTGCAGTAAGAGAGTAGAGGTGATCGAGGGGTCAATCTGCTGGGAAAGAAAGAATGGAATGGGATGCATGTAAAAAGGTTTGCCTTGTCCAGGAGAAGGGCCATCTCATTATGTGAAACAGAAAAGACTTTGGGGAAATGTAAGTAGAATAGAAGGAGAAAAAGAGGGAGCCCTCAGCAAATGGCCTCATTTTTCCCCCAGGGGAATATGAAGCAGGGTTCTTAGCTGAGAGTAGAGACAGTGGAGTTTTTAAGGTTTGAGGAGAGATGAAATTGTTTGAAAAAGCTGTAGTGGTGAGTGGAGTAGAGTCAATTAGGGAGATGTAAAAAAAGTGCCTTGCAGTAGCGAGAGCCTTGTTGAGTTTATATAAAATAAGTTTATAGAGGATCCCGCTGGCATATTTTCTTGATTTTCTCCAACTTCTTTTAACAGCCCATGAGTGGAAGAAAATGCTCCTGGGGAAAGTAAACCAGGACTGAGATTTGGTAGGGAAAGATTAGCACTAATATAAAGTGACAAGGGACAGAAGAGGAAAAAAACAGTGTAGAGTTAATAGGCTCATTAATAGGTCAAGATGGGAAAGGGAGGAGAGCATAGTCAGTGGATGGTGAGGATGAAGAATAGAGCTTGGGCTGCAAGGCAAAGGAAGAAGTGGAATGACAACCAATTGTAATCAGATAAGGAAATTTAAGAGTTCATGAACTTCAAAGTGCACGTTTGTGGGTAATGTCAAGATGAAAAGTATGACCATCTTTATGTGTAGCTGAGAGAGGGTAGAGGAGTAGATTATGGGAAATGAGCAAGTTAAGGAACTGGGAAGTAAGAGTTTTTGAAGAAGTATCAATGTGCATATTGCAAGTCTGAGAGCCAGGCGCTGAACTCATTGAGGAAAGAAGGGGAGTATCATGAAGGTCAGTAGACAACAGCAATCAAAATTTGGATTGGGGAGTAAAATTGATTAAGTGAGCTTTTAAGTGGGAAAGGTTACTGAGTAATGGAGGTAGAGAAAGAGCCTGCATGTAGCAATGGGGAGCAAGGAGTAGTCTAACTCTCCCTCCTAGATCAGGGGAATGAGTGAAAGTACAATCAGTGCCAGAAAGGGTGATCAGGGAGGCTGAGTCATCAGGAGGAAGCTAAGTCTCAGTGAGAGACAGGAGATGAAAAGAGTGGGAAAGGAAAAGATTTAAGATGAAAGCAAGTCTGTTACCAGAAGGCACATATTCTAGAGAACATAATTGAAAGGGTGGATGGCTTTAGAGTGAGACTTTGGGGGGGTAGGATGGGTTGAGGATTGATAGGAACAGGATGGTGGGCATCTTGTATGGAGAATGGGATTTGTATAAAAACAGCTGGGAGTTCAAGATCACTGGGATGGGAAGGGCATGGTGGAAAGGAAGTTTGTTTATCATTGCTGAATGACAAAATGAGAATTTTTGAAAAATTGAAGGGTATTAATCATAATAATCTCATAATTAATTATTATCCCCAATTTAGAGATGAGAAAATTAAGGCTTAAAGATGTTAAATTTATCATCGTTACTAGATATTTGAGCCTGGGTTTGAATTCAGTCCTTCTGACTTGGGTTTTTTTCCACCACTACACCATGGCAGATGGAAATTACTAGATTGTAAACTCATTAATACTATAACACTTGTTAGTGAAACCTTTTTCATGATACTCTAGGTCCAGGTACCTATTAGGCAATTGTATTACTCTTTTGGCTAGTAGCCCCCACTGGAGAAATCTATGCATCAGGTCATAATGTAAGAGAATACAGTTTCATTAAAAAGAGGAAGGAAAAAAAAAAACCACAGGTCCTAGAATGAGTAACAGTTAGTTCAAAATCCAAATGCAAATTTGTAGACTTGCTTGCAATCCTGAGTATGAGGCTTCTCCAGCAGAAGCCTTTCCTCACAGGATGAAGTGTCCACACTGCTTTCTGCCATTCAAAGTTTGAGGGAGGAGATGTGCTCTATCTGTTTCTCTGTCTCTGCCTCTCTCTCTCTCTCTCTATGTGTTTGTGTCTCTTTTTGTCTCTTTCTCTTTATCTCTTGGTCTCTGTCTTTTTGTCTCTGTCTTTCTGTCTCTGTCTATCTCTATATGTCTGTGTCTCTTTTCATCTCTTTCTCTCTATCTTTCTGTCTCCATCTCCATCTCTGTCTCTCTGTCTTTCTGTGTCTTTTTCTCTCTGTCTCCATCTCCATCTCTGTTTTTGTCTCTCTGTGTCTTTTTCTGTCTCTGCCCTTTGTCTCCATCTTCCTCTCCCTTCCTGTCCCTCATCTCTCTTTCCTCTTTTTCTCCCTTCCTTCTCCTTTTCTTCCTCTCTACCTCCTTTCTTTTCCTTTCTCTCCCCTCTCCTTCCCCCTCTCCCCATCTCCCTGGCCCTATCCATTCTTCTTTCCCTCCCCTTTCCTCTTTCCCTCCCTCCTTCTCTCTTTTCTTCTCTCTCTTTTTCTCTGCTACACCTGATGACTTTCATTTTCTTATTAATTACTAAAGTTGCAATATCTCTCTCATTGAATAAACAATTATCTCTTGTCTCCACCCCAGTTTGTTAAATATTACTTATTTAATACACTGGGTAAACCCATTTTCCCATAAGCTTTTGCTCATCTCTTTTTATATATTAAATATTTTAATTTCTTAGGCTTAAATATAAAGGCTACTGACTATTCTATTTTTTAACAGTATAACCAAAAATGAAACAGACGTAAATGGTTATTTGCAACACATCAGCCCCAGGAAGCCTCTTAATCAAAATCATATTTAGTCAAAAGTAGAATTGTTGACCTCTCCTCAATACTAGAAACACAGTTCTCCTTTCAGTTCTCAGAATACTAGTTGAAGTCTCTTCTTGAGAATTCTCTTCATGATATTTCAAAAGAGGTTTTAAACTCAGTTCTCTCAGAAAATAAGTCTTCTGTGGTTATTTTTCTCTCATCTCTTCAGTCATCACAGTTAAGTCTCTCTAAACTGTGTTAAACTACCAACGTCTTCACAGACTCCTCACAGAGTGATAGAACTCACACTATTCAAGAGTTCATCACCTCTTATGGTAACAGCATCGGTCAATAAACATTTATGAAGCACCGGCTATGTGCCAGGCATTGTGCTATTACACACTTGTAACAAAAAAACTATCAATATGGAAACCAGGTATGACAGTGTGTGTGATGTTTTATACCCATAGTCCCCCTCCTCTGCAAAGAAAGGAGGCAAGGTTGTGCTGGAATCAGCTCTACCTGGCTCTGGAGAGCTGATTGTTACATCTTCAATGTGATCATTTACACCTTAGAAATTGGTAAATACTAAAAATCAAGGCTTGATTTATTGTTTTGTTGATTGGTCAAAATGTTAATAATGAAATTAAACTTAAAAGTTTGTCTTACATACATTTTTTTCATGGAGCTGATTGTTAAACATTTACTAGCACACCCATGGAGGGAAGTACATTTTCTCATCTATTCCTTGGACTCAAGTTTGGTAATTATAATTATTCAGTGTTCAAGCACTCACTTTTTTTGTTTTCAAGATATCATTTTTACTAAGGAATACAATGGGCTCACAGCTAAATAAATACTGGATATAAAAAATAACAACATAAAAACCAGCAATGGTGGGGAATGGGACACTGACAAGGAGGAGAATCAGGAAGGATTTTTGATGGAGGTGACAACTGAGCTGAGCCTTGAAAAGAGGTAAGAGTGCCCAGAGACAGAGATAAGGAGTGCAAGTATTCCAAGCATGAAAGACTGCCTGTGCAAAGACATGGAAGTGGGAGATAGACTCTCACATAGGGAACTGAAAATAAACCTGTTTAGTTGGAGGATAAAGTGGGTGTGGGAGAGTTATATGTAATCAGTCTATAAATAAAGGCTAGAGCCAGATGGTGAGGGGCTTTGAATGCCAGAACTGGAGGGGCTGGAGGAATGGGGAGCCACTGAAACTTCTTCAATAAAAAAGTAGACAAGTCAACAAGCATTTATTAAGGACCTACTATGTGCTTGGCACTATGCTAAACATGGAATAATAAGATAGGGGGAAAAATAGCCCTTACTCTCAAGGAACTCATAATCTAATGGAGGAAACAACATGCAAACAACTATGTGCAAACAAAATATAGACAGGATTATTTGAAGACAGTCTTGGAGGGAAGACATTAGGAGAGTTGAGAAAGACTTCTCACAAAAAAAATAGGATTTTAGGGGCAGCTAGGTGGCACAGTGGATAGAGCACCAGCCCTGGAGTAAGGAGGACCTGAGTTCAAATCCGGCCCCAGACCAAGCACTTGACACTTACTAGCTGTGTGACCCTGGGAAAGTCACTTAACCCCAATTGACTCACTCAAAGAAAAAGAAAATAAAATTTTAGCTAGGATCTGGAGGAATCGAAGCCAGAAGATGGAGATGAGAAGGGAGAGAGTCCCTAGCATGGAGGGCAGCCAGTGAAAATATATGGTTAGGAAATGGAGTGCCATGTGTGAGGAACATATGTAAGGATGCGGTCAGACCTGAGCTTTAAGAAAATCAATTAGGCAGCTACACAGAGAGAAAACTAGAGAAAAGATGATTCTCTTGGTTACCCACCAAGAGAATGATTTTGTTCATTGTTCCATCTTTCCACAGATTCTTTATAAATATTTACCTTCAAATTGAATGAATGAATGAAGCATCTATTAAATGCTTACTGTGTGCAGAGCACTGGGGATACAAATAGAAAAGCAAGATAGTCTCTGCTCTCAGGGAACTCATATTCTAATGGGAGAGATGATACATGTGAAAACTTTTATGTGTAAGTCAGATGGAAAGGTCCCATTATCTTCGACGTGCAGCAGTGAGGCAGTTTGGTAATGCCCCTTCTTGTGTGTTACAACTACTAATAAAATCATATTCATTTTCATTTTGAACCATTTGAGTGCCAAAGGCTTTGTTGACAAGAACTTTCTTCTCTGGGTCTTCAAAAGATGTTACAGGAGCACCCCAAAGAGCTACATCAAGCTGCATTTCCATAGGATTAGCTTCCCAGGATGATGGATAAAGGCACTAGCACAGAAGCATCACTGTTCCCAAGGCTCTTGAGTTTAGGGTTCTAGGCTATCTCTAGCAGAGTCTGAGGGGAGATGGTGCTCAAGATGGTAGTGGTCTGTGTTTTCTTGTATTTTTATTTTATTGTTGAATATCTCCTAAGTATATTTTAATCTGATTTGGCCACACTTGAGAGTGTTGTGGACCACACACGTTTGATACCTCTATTTTTGTCCACTTATGGCTGGCAGCACCAACGCCTCTGAGATGTGGACAGAAAATTAACAAGGTGCCGTTGAATGTTATTAGCTTTTGACTTTGGGGATGATTATATATAAATATATGCCGATGTATACATACACAGAAACACAATGCACAAGTCAAAAAGTGGACCTGTCTGTTAACTAGATTCTGAGAACAAGGGAATAATGAGGACAGTTTTCTAAACTCTGTTTAGCCTACGGGCTGAAGTACACAAATACATGAGAGGAGGTAGAAGAGTTCTAATAGTTTTTGAGCCATTTGTTCTAGTCTCTAAAGCATTCTTCTGGGTTATCAGATATGTTACTAACACATTTTGGAGCCTGACTGTCTTGTTTCCACTTCCCTTTCAAGCAAAGCTTTATCAATCAAGAAAAGCTGTGCCATTGATTTTTCTCTTCCATACAACTATGATTCAGATCAGATGCCCATGGCTATTTTCTCCCCTTTCTCCTTCTGTAGTTTTGTAGAGAGAGGCATCCACCTGGCTAGTTGCTCTAATCTCAAGGCCAAACCTTCTATTCTAATTCCATCTTTTTAGGCTAAAAGTAGAGACTTTCACAGCCAATCATGTTACAGCTACCTCTTCCTAGAGAGAGATGGAAGTTATGTGACCATGGAGTGTGGAATTACAGTACTCTTCTGACATGTTACAATTTCAAAACTTCTATTTTCAGCCCTGTAGCAGTGGAGAGTCCAAAGTATGGCAGTGAAGGTATGCAATGGTTATTTCAACCAACCGCAGGGTTAAATTCGTGTGGTCCCCTTGGCTTCACCATCTAAACACCAACACTATGGAATGCAGCAGTGACTAAAACTTGTGATCATCTTTGATATCACCTGCCAACAGGAGGGAGTACGTGCAAGAAAGGCAGCCACCCTCCCTACCACCAAACCCCCCCTTCCTTCCAGCAAGTCAGTCTCTCGATTCTGGCTTTGATTGTCCTTAGTGTTCAATTTCCAAGCAGTGTGGAAATTGGAGGAATGCCACCTTAGCAGATGGATGTGACAAGAGCACATTAGGTATGCAGCCTGATTCTAGACACATTTGAGTAATGACCACTATATTCTAATCCACAAAGTTCAGGAGCTGCTTAATTCTCTGATTATGAACCTCCACCCCATTTCTTGGGGAAATATGCCAATTTCCGTTCCTACCTGGAGTTGTCATCAGTCCTCTAAAACTGGAGGGCCAAGACTCTTGACATTTTCCTGCTTTTTTATAACAAGAAGCAGGCTACCTGCAGGCAGTGAAAAAAGGAGTGTTATTTTGCCACCCAGGGAAACCAGGAAATGGATTTTTTTCCTTAAAAAAATCCAGTTATGTTTTCATCTATTTGGTGATTTCTCTGGTATGGAAACTCCCTCTACCAATGCAAATTGGTAACTTGAATATATCTTATGGTCTTAGAAAGCCATCAATGAGCATTGAGAGGTTAAATGACTTATCCATGGTCACACAGCTAGTATGTGTCAAAGACAGGACTTAAACCTTTCCAGACCACTAGTCCTCTATCCATCATGCCAGGCTGCATGGATTATGTAAATAAAGCTGTCAAAGTTTTTGGTGAAATCAATGTTCTAATGAGTTGCCTGGTTTCCTAATGCTCATCCTCCAGTCACTAATTAGAAAAATCATCTTGACTAAAGCACATCCTATAATTAGTAGCGCCATCTTTCCATTTCCCAAATACACCAAGATTAAAATATTTCCTTGCTGTTGGTTTTTTTTTCCCCTGGATCTCCCACATGATCCATGGGCAAAAGGGAAAATGAGGTGCTCTCAGCTCACTGCCTTGAACATTGCTGACATCCTCTTCAGGAAAAACATAATATCTTGGCAATTGAGAAAACTTGGATCTCCTTCATCAGCTCAAGCACAAACTTATTACCTAGACAGATACAGGTGACATCTAGATACTATAGATATGGGGGTAATAGAAGAGGCATGCTTTATACAAGGAGGAATTCTGAACCTCATACTGCAAGTTGCTTTGTGAGCAAAGCCAAGTGGGATTCAAGGGGAAATCAGGAACTATTTTTAATTCAAGACTATAGGACTGTAGGATGGGACTTGCATAGGATGGGCCACCTAGCTAGGAGATACAGTGGGACAGAGTGCTGGACCTTCAGACAGGAAGATCCTTGTTCAAACAGACATTTACTGTGACCTGGGGCAAGTCACTTAACTTCAGTCTGCTTCAGTCTTGTCATCTGGTAAAAGGGGAAATAATAGTACCTACCTCCCAGGTTTCTTATAAGGACAAAATGAGATAATATTTGCAAGACCCTCTACAAATCTTAAAGTGCAATATAAATACTATCATTGTTATTATTATTATTATTATTAAACCCCCACTGTAGGTCACCTCAAAGCAATGTTTTGTTATATGAAATTATATGCTATTTAACTGGAATGAATACCCTTTCTTTTAAAATGCCCTTCTCACTTTGGAAAATGCCTTAACTTTAAAAAAAAATGTTCTTGCCCAGGTCAGGTAGCATACTGACAAAGAGAGATAGGCTGTGTTTTTAAAAAGACTCTCCAAAAGTGACTGCTTTAGCCCTGGGCAGGCTGAAATAATACACTTTAAATTTTCATATTGTTGGAATTTAAATGTAGTCGATGCATATAATATTTCTCAGTATTCAAAAGCATTTCATTCATTCATTTATTCATTCACCAGTAACTATTTAAAATTTAATCATAGCATAGGTGTTTGGAGGCAGGGGAAGGAGAAAAAGGAAATATTCCAAATGTTATTTTTTGAGTCGTGAGTATTTTTCACTCAGCTAAGAAATTACTGCAATTTGACATATGAAGTCCAAGGAATAGATATGTGATCCTGAAAAATTGTCCTTTTTTGTTTGTTTAATGGCAACAATAACAACAAAAGCATGTCATGTCATTATTATAACTGTCTTTCTAAGGTTCAATGGAAATTCAAACTGTATCATTGTCCTGTTTTATTATAATAAACATGGACTCATAGTAAAAAATGATGTGGGGGAGGCAGACTCCTAACTATCAATTCCAGGGGTAATTCTTCAGCCTATCTTCCACTCAGCTGCCCAGGTCATCCTCATTCTCAAGAAACTCCAGTGGCTCCCCGTTACCTCCAGGATCAAATACAAAATACTCTGCTTAGTGTTGAAAGCCCTTTATAACCTACCTCTGCCCTGATTTGTACACCTTTTCATTCTTCTTGTGCCTTACTCCTTGCCACGCATTCTTCAATCCGGTGACACTGACCTTATGGCTGTTCCATGAACAAGGCACTCCATCTCCCCCCTCAGGGAATTTTCTCTGGCTGTCGACCATGCCCGAAATGCTCTTCTTCTTCATCCCCACCTACTGACCTCCCTGGCTTCCTTCAAGTCCCAATTTAATTACAGGAAGTCCTACCAATATCCTTTAATTCTAGTGCCTTCTTTCTGTTATTTCTTATCCTGTATAAAGCCTGCCCCTACAGATTTGTTTTTATGTTGTCTTCTTCATTAGATTATGAGCTCTTTGGGAGCGAGGGATGTTTTTTGCCTTTCTTTGTATCCTCAGTGCTTGGCACATTGCTTGGCACACAGTAGGCATTTAATAAATGCTTATTGACTGACTGTTGACTGACTAGTAGTTGGGGTGAACACCACAAAATAAGCCCAAGGTCTAGGGGAGGGGCAGGACCTAGGACAAAAAGCTCTTGTCTAGGGAGAGGTGCAGGGACACCACCCTGTGATGGGGAGAGACCACCAACCTTGGATCCTGTGAGCTTAGAGATCATATAGTACAACACCCTCATTTTACAGATGGAGAAGTGGAGGTCCACAGAGGTTAGGTGATTTATCTAAGATCTGGTAACTTGGTGATAAAGCTGTTGATTTACATAGTAATGCTTTACAAGTAATAAGCATTTGATAATTTTTTCCTATTCATTCGTTAAAGACCACACAAGTAAAAAAGCAGCCTAATTTGGTGGAGGTTTTCTTTGAGCAAGAAATAAATAGAAACCACTTCACTTGGCATTTACTACCATCTGGTAAGTAGCAGATAAGAACTTGGGTCCTCTGACCTAAATCCAATACTTTTTCCACTACACCACATTTCCTCATAACAACCCTGTGACATAAATAGCCCAACCGCTGCAATTCCCATTTTATTGATGAGGAAACTGAACTTAGGAGAAGTGAAGTACCTTTATCCAGGGACACATGCTAGTAAATGGCAATGCTAGCAGCTAGATGGCACAGTGGATAGAACGTGAGACCTGGAGTCAGGAAGACCTGAGTTCAAATCTGACCTCAGATATCTACTAGCTGTGTAACTCTGGGCAAGCCACTTAACCCTCTTTGCTTCAGTTTCCTTATCTGTAAAACAAGCCAGAGAAGGAAATGGCAAACCACTCCAGTATCTTTGTCCAGAAAATCCCAGAAGAGGTAACAGAATGGGACATGATTGAAAAACAACTCCACAACAACAGCTCTCAAACCTGGATCTTCTGACTCCAAAAATCAATGCTCTTTCTACAGGAAGCCAGATTGCTTCCTGTATTTGAGCTCTCTAGAGTACTTAACAAACTCAAATAATCCCATGTATTTAAAAATAAATATATTTTCAGAAACACAGTTGGACAAATCAATAGAATATAACTATAGCCTTAAAAACTTTTCTTTCCTTCCCTTTGCTTTCCTGTCCTGTCCTGTCCTGTCCTGTCCTGTCCTGTTCTATATTTCAGGCTGACTCAAAGACTTATCATTTTCTCAGGGTGATATGGTTAACAGTTGTTGACCTGGTGCTATCAGACCTCACAGCAGAATTGACAGATGATAAGACATTGGCAATGATTTCTCTACGTCTTGGATATGAAGGTAAAGTGCAGAAGGTTTGAATCTGGCCTTTAAAAGAAACTATCTTTATATTTTTTTAATGCATAGTTAATAGTCCCATAAGTGAGCTGCTTAGAGTGTAGACTTAATGTGAGTTGTTACTAGGCAGACTCTGCCCCTGAGACGGGCCTCAAATGGCACCATCTCTGGCTGTTGCTACCCCATTCCATCTAGATAGTCACTTCAACAATGGTTTATGATTTGAACAGAGGTCTTGAAAAGTACAGCAGAAAACATCTGACCAGATGCTTTTCTTGTCTTACATCATTGTTGTTGTCTGTTTACTTGTAAATTGTTAGAAGAAAGCGTAAAGAACTTTTTAAAAGGTTATACTGTGTTTAAAACATTAGTAAACAACCCTACAGCAGAGATAAGGAAATATCCTATTTATTGCAGGCCATCCAATCATATAAACTGAATCCATAAAGGATTGGTAATTTATGGCAAAAAAATGCTGTTGAGGGGGAAGTTGTTAGGTTTTTTTAATTATAACTTTGCTCGTAAAATAATTTGCAATTTGGCTTGTTTTCTATTTGTATCCCTGGTGCTTATAGTAGTGCTTTGCAAGTAGTAAGCACTTCATAAATTACTTTTTCATTCACTCATCAAAAGCCACATAAGTAAAAAGCAGCCTAATTTGGTGGAGGTTTTCTTTAAGCAAGAAACAAATAAAAACCATTTCATTCAGCATCTTTTAACCTCATTAAAGAGAAGTTAAAATAGTTATTTTCTATGTTATTGCCAGTTAGAATAGAGAAACATGGAAGAGGAAGAGAGAGAAGAGTAAAGTGAGATGGAGAAAGGAGGAGGAGGACGAGGAGAAGAAGGAGGAGGAGGAGAAAGAGAAGGAGAAGAAGAAGAAGAAGAAGAAGAAGAAGAAGAAGAAGAAGGAGAAGAAGGAGGAGAAGGAGAAGAAAGAAAGAAAGAAAGAAAGAAAGAAAGAAAGAAAGAAAGAAAGAAAGAAAGAAAGAAAGAAAGAAAGAAAGAAAGAAAGAAAGAAAGAAAGGAAGGAAGGAAGGAAGGAAGGAAGGAAGAATAGGAAGGAAGAAAGAAAGAGGAGGAGGAGAGGAAGGAAGGAAGAAAGAGGAGGAGGAGAGGAAGAGGAGGAGGAAGAGAAAGGAAGGAGGAGGAGGAGGAGAAGGAACAGCAACAATGGAAGGATAAAAAAAGGACAAAAGAAGGACAGAGAGTAGTACATAGAGAAATGCAGAAAATAATACTTAGAGAAACCGACCCATAATAATACACAGAGGTGTCAGAATTTTTTATGAGAACAATTTTAATTACTCACAAAAGTTTGGAAGTAGAGATCTTTTTTTGTAAATTTTGGTTGAAAATGAGAAGCAATCAGCAAGTACTTGATGAGTAGCTACTCTGCCAAGCTCTGGGCATACAAGTACAAAGAATGAAACATTCTTTTCTCTCAAGGAGCTTACATTTTAATGGGGAAGCATATAGATAGATAGATAGATAGATAGATAGATAGATAGATAGATAGATA
>NW_020955033.1:35710434-35772326 GCF_900497805.2 Vombatus ursinus
ATAGATAGATAGATAGATAGATAGATAGATAGATAGATAGATAGATAGATAGATAGATAGATAGATAGATACAAATATGTTAAATGTAGGTGCTTGAGGGCAGGGGCTATCTTTTGCTTCTTTTCATATCCCCAAACCTTAATGTAGTGTCTGGCATAGAGTAGTCACTTAATAAATGTTTATTGAATGAATGAATGGTTCAGGAGAGAAGGCACTGGTAGTGTTATGGGTGATGGGGATCAGGAACAATTTCATACAAAAGATGGTACTTAAGTTCTATCTTAAAAAAAAGGAGGGACTCTGTGAGGTGGAATTAAGGAAATACTGCATTCGAGCGATGGAGACGTCTAGAGCTAAGTCAGAGAGATGGGAGGAATATTATGTGAGGGACAATTTTGCTGTTGTTTAGTCATTTTTTTTTTCAGTTGTGTCCAACTCTTAATGACCTTGTTTAGAGTCTTCTTGGCAAAGATACTGGAATGGTTTGTCATTTCCTTCTCCAGCTCATTTTACAGATGAGGCAAATAGGGTTAAGTGACTTGCCCAGGGTTACCCAGCTAGCAAGTGTCTGAGGTTAGATTTGAACTTAGGAAGATGAGTTTTCCTGACTCCAGGCCCAGCACTCTCTGCACTGCACCATCTAGCTACATGTGAAGAACAGAGAAGGCCAGTTTGGATAGATCACAGAGAACAGGTGAGGGAATAATAACCAATCAGACTGGAAAGATAGATCAGATTGAGGTTGGAAAGGACTTTAAAAGCTAAACAGGGAGAGGGGTTATATTTTATCCCATGGGTAGTAGGGAGTCACTGGAGTTGGTTGAGTAGAAAAGTCAAATGGTCAGATTTGCACCTTAAGGAAAATTGCTTTGGTGGCAGTGTATACTATGAAATGTTAAGAGATTTTAAATAAGGGGACTGTTGCAAAAATTTAGACTTTTTTTATTCTGGAAGATATAGAGTGTTTCTCTTTTTTTGACAGAAGTTCAAATGAATAAATACATATTAAATACTTTGTGATCCTTGAAGTCTTAGATAAATGCTAGTTATTATGATGATGATTGTGGTGGTTACATTTCATTTTATGGCAAAAAAAAAGAATATTTACTTGAATGGAACTAAGGCTTTTTGAGCATTTTTCACATTCATATCGCAATGTGTCCACTTAAAAGATGAATTAGCAAGTTTTACTTGTCTTCATCCAGAGAACTGCTCTAGTTACTAAGCATTCATGGAGGTTCATTGTATTTATGAGGAATATCTATAAGGTAACTAAGATCTAGAGGAATGGCAAAAAGTATATTTCCAGCAAATCAATTGGGCTCCCTCTTCCTTCATAATAGAGTTACCCATTAGTATTACTTACAGTTTAACTTTTTATATCAATCAGTAATCAATAAATATTTATTAAGCATCTACTATGTGCTAAGCATTGTGATAAACTGATTCTAGAAATTTTCAGGAAAGGAAAAGGAACAACAATTATTTGGCTAATGAATGGATGAGAAGGATTTAAAAATTAAATGTGGCATTTTGTAGGAGAAAAAATTTAAATTATCCTATGTAACCTTTTTCACTTCTATAGTAACAGTGGCTGAGTGGTAGTAAAGGTGTCTGAGGGTACTATGAATCATACAATTTTTAGATCATCAACAAACTCTGATTTGATTGGTAATCTAAATGTAAGATAACTTGTCCAGTGACCAATGAGCGAACATATTGTTGGAGGAGATGAATCATATAATCACAGCATTCTTACTGTTAAAAAAAAATAAACAGAAAAAAGAAGGAATTTCCACCTAAATGGAAGGATGGCTGGAGACATAAAGAAAAGAGTTGGTGGAGTAGGTTTTATCATATGTCCCCAAATTATAAGAAATATATATGTTCATCATACACTGAACTACTACTGATAAGCATTTGTGCAAAGACCACCCGAAATATAATATGCACCAATATTGGTTGTTGGGAATGAAGTGCTAAAGAAATTCTATAAAGATCTTGGTAAGACCCTCCAAATCAAATTAATGTACACTCTAGTCCTTTATGACTTCAATGCAAAGGTGGGGGTAATGAGGATGGGGAGAAATTACATGGGAAAGTATAGGTCAGGAGAAATAAATAATAAAGGCCAAAGACACAATCCTTATACTTCTATATTATGAATACTTCCTTTTTAAAAAAGACAAGAATTGTTAGCACCAAACTGATAAGCACCAAATAGTAACACAAAGAATTAAATTAACTACATTTTAACCGTTAGGAAAAGACAGCAGTTTCTTGAGCCAGTTGTCTCTCCACAGTCAGAACATCAACTCATAACATCTAAGATTGGAATTTATAATAAACAACAAGAAAAAATAGAAGTGAGGGGAAAGATGTGGCATATTCTTGAAAAGATCTAACTCTGAATTATTTAATCAAGCTATTAAAAGTGAAAAAGAACAACAGAAGTGACTACATTAACATTACATTAACTCCAATAATTTCATTTAGAAGTTAAATCAATAAACTAATTGCTACAAGGAGATTAAAAAACAACAACTCAAAAACATTTTAGTAAGCAAATATTTTACTTATTTGCCACATGGAGAAAAATGGCTTCTAAAAGCAACACCAGGTTAGAATATGAACTTGTCTGTAAAATCTTATGAATGGATCATGGATGATTATGAACAGTATTGTCTTATAAAGAGGAGAGAAGAAGTGGAAGGTAAAACCTCTCTAAAGCAAGCTTGGCAACATATCTAACTAAGCAAAGTCATCCTAAGGTCATTAAGGATGAAAGTGGAAAGAGGGTTACAAAGAGAAGAAACTGCAAAAGTTATGACAACAGTTTTCTCCGTCAAGGATAGTGGAACCATCACAATTGGACCCTAACGTCATGGTCCTTGAAGAACTTACAGAGAAAGTAGAAATGACACTAATGAGAACAAAGACAGGAAAAGAAATGGGAGTGAGGAAATTCATGCTAGAGTTGAAACCATTCTGAGGACTTTGAAGGACTAATTTATAAGGTAACTAATCAGTTGCCAAATCCTATTAATTCCATTTCTGCCATATCTCTTACGCTTCTCTCTTCCTTTCATTACCATTACAACCATCATGGTCCTATCACCTCTCATCTGGATTTTTACAGTAATTTCCTAATGTGTCACCCTTCACTTTAATTTTTCCACCAATCTATCCTTCACACTGTCTTTTCTAATGCACAAATCTGACCATGTCACTCACTTGCTCAAAAGCCTTTAATCCTTATTGCCTATCTAATCAAGTCTGGTATTCACACCCACCCAAAATTGACTCTATCTTTGGACCTCTCATTCCTTTTCTTCATGTATTCTATACTAATAAGTACACATTCCTCCTATGGAATGTAAATACTTGAGAATCAGTCCATTAAATTATCCTAAGTCATTTTTTAAAATATTTTGAGGAAAGCCATAACTTCAGTTCAGAATTTGGAGGAAGGGGTTTCATTCTGTCATTCCTCTGACATATTGGCCTTAGGAAAGTCACTTTATATCTCATGATCTATAAAATAAAGATAATGATTCAGCCACTTAACTAACTATGCTAGTGCTTATGTGGTTAATCATTTAATGCCTGCAAAGTGTTTTGAAATTACAAAGAGCCAGGCCTCAAACTGCTGAGTCCTATTTTTTTCCTAATATTAGTTCTAAGAGAAAAGTTGTTTTCAGAAGATTAGTTTGGTGTTTTTTGTTTGACAGGAAGATGTGTTGGTTTACAATGCCCAGTGATAAAAGGATCAGAATGAAGTGCATAGGGGGACGACAGTGATACCTGGGCCAAGTCATTATAGTGGTGAGCTGTTTCTGTGTATCTATATGTATGTAGCTGATTAGCATCTGAATGTGGCTCTCTTAACAGGGACACTGAGGGTCAGATTAATCAAAAAGAAAAGCATTTCTCTTTCAATATGCAATTACAGCCATTATTTATGCTATTGAAATTAATCAATGGCTATTGACTGCTTTTACTATTTTAAAACCTCTTTTTAAAATGCTGCAAACAAATCCTATACACCTCTGGTCCAAGTAATTCCATGTTGGGCAATTTGGAAATTTCCCAGTGCAACATGGCGAAAGACAAAGAAGAATAGGGATGGGTTCGGAAGAGTTATGTATGTTGCACAGAAATCATTAATGTGTCATTTATGTATAAGGCATGTGATATGTGTGTGTAGGGATCTTTATAAATGGATGTCTGGATAGTCACAAATTTCGACACTTTCTTTTCTTTTTATTAGCACGAAAGCCTTGTTAGTACCATGAACTACACAAATCGGCACTGCAGTAAGTCATGTACTGAAGAATTCTAGATAAACCTCTCTGCTTGTTAGAGAGACTGTAACTGTGGTAGAGTAGAGTGTTCACAATTAAACATTATATTGTATAGAAACCAGTGATAGGGCGTAATGCTCTCCCTCTACATTCCCTCCCACCTCTCTCTCCTCTCCTTTTTTCTCCTCTTCTTTCTTCTCCCCTCCTCTCTCTCTCTCGTCTCCTCTTTCTCTTCTCCTCTTTCTACTCTCTCCTCTACTCTCTTAAGCTCTCTTCTGTCTCCTCTTTTCTCCTTTTTTTCTTCTCTTCTCTTTTCTTTTCTCTTCTCCTTTCTCTCTCTCCTCTCCTCTTTCTATTTTCTTCTCTCCTCTCTTCTCCCCTCCTTTTTCCTCTTTTCTCCTTTCCTCTTTCCTCTCTTCTTCTCTCCTTTCCTCTCCTCTCTTCTCTCTTCTTTCTTTCCTTTGTTCTTTCTCTTCTCTTCTCTTCTCCTCTCCTCTTTCTCTCTTTCTTTTTCTCTCTTCTCTCCTCTTTCCTCTTCTCTCCTTTCCTCTCTTCTCTGTTCTCTTATCTTCTCTCCTTTTTCTCTTCTCTCCTCTCTCTTTCTTTTTCTCTTCTCTTTTCTCTCTCCCTCTCTGCTATCTTTTTCTCTTGTTCTCTCTCTCTTGATCATCTCATCTCTTAGCTCTCCACTTCAACCACAAAAATTACTTTGTACATATTTTGTATTTACTTCTCAGTGAACTTGTTGTCGCACACCTCCCTTCTCCCCCAATAAAATGTCAGCCCCTTGAGGGCAAGCCATGTTTTCATTTTGACATTTCTATCTCCAGCACCTATCACAGTGCCTAGCACATAATAGGTGCTTAGTAAAGACTTATGAAATTTGATGGAATTGAATTTACATTGTCCTACTATTAGACTTTAATGGGTAGTACTTTTCTTACACTATATAAGATGAGAGAATCTGATATAATTTTAAATCCTGTGCAAATTGTGGACAAGATCATGAACATCCTTTAGGTTAGCAAGCTTAAGAAGATAAAGCCTTGCATTTTAGTAAGGTTTTTATTCGAAGTGTATCCATATCTATTTATCTCCTTATTAGGATTCTCATAAAAAGTCTGTGAGATTAGTAACATAGCATAAGCATTCTTATCACCATTTTTACCAATGGAGAAATGTAGGACTGGAATCCAGTTTCTAGCTCTCAGCCTCATGATTTTTTTCCCCAAGCCTAAAAAGTACTATACAGCATAGATCCTACAAATGCCAATGTGGCCTAAAAGAACCAAATGCTACAATATTGTGTTTTTAATGGGTGGCCCTGGATTCCCTGAGCATGCTCAAAGGCCCATCAAGCGTGACTACCTGAGCATGCCCACTTCTAACACAGAGTCAGCTTTGAGGAGACTGTGAGCATGCTCAAGGAAGCCCAAGCTATGAATGAATGAGCTTTGACCTCCTCTCCCCATGGTACACCTCTGAAGAAAGGTGTTCAATCAGGTGAATATAGGAACAAATGGATCAAGGATACTGATTGCCTTTGCTTTTCTCTGCCAGATACTAGTTTTGTTCTTGGGATAAGATTTGGGTGTAGTTAAATGAGTGCTGGATTTGAAGTCTGAAGACCTGAATTCAAATTCCAGATATGCTACTTACTCTTGATGTGACCTTAAGCAAGTTACTTTCTTGGGCCTCAGTTTCCTCATCTGTAAAATGAGGGGGTTCTACTTGATTGCCTCTATGTTCCTTGTATCTCCCAATCTATCATTCTGTCATCCTAATTCTGTTCACTCTTCTAAATGACAGCCTTTTGAATATTTAAAGAGTTACCCTCCTTCCACAAAGTCTTTCCTATGGTCGTATAACAAGAGTCATAGGAGGGATATGAACCGTTATTTCTCCTGATGTGACAACACACACCAAAAGAAGTTTAGAATTCCAAGTCCAACAGTGACACTGAACCTTTATGCTGGAGCAGGTGTTAATAAGCACTACCAGCTCACAGTGACTTAAGTCCTCACGGATTTTCTTCTTGGATAGAATCTTGGAACCAGGAAGAACCCTAAAGATTATTTAGAAAGACAGGGCTTGGCAGCTGTGACATTCAATGGATAGAGTGTTCTACCTGGAGTCAGAAGACCTGATTTCAAATCCATCCTTAGATACGTACTAACTGTGGGACCCTGGGTAAGTCACCTCTGCTTCAGTGGCAAAATGGTGATAATAATCACATCTACCTCCTAGGGTTTTTGTGACAATAAAATAACATATATTTGTAAAGCTCTTTGCAAACCTTAAAACATTTTGATAATGCTTATCATTATTATTATTAACATCTTAATGGTACATGCTTGCAATCCCTGCCCCTGAGGGATGCTGAGGCTGATAGATTGTTTGAATTTAGAAGATCTGAGCTTCAGTAGGGCTCAAAAATGATCAGGTATTGACACTAAACTTGGCATAAATATGCTGAACCCTTAGGAGCAGAAAGTCACCAGGCTGCCCAAAAAGGGTAGAACAAGCTCAGGTTAAAAAAACAGAGTAGATTAAAGTTCCAACGTATTCAGTATAAAGATTGGGCCTGTGAGTGGCCACTGTACTTATCAACTGGATGAGATAGGGACATCAGTCTCAAAAAATAAAAAAAAATCATTTACCAATACCTTGATTTTACAAATAAGGAAGCATGGGTTCAGAGAAATTAAGTAACTTACCTGAGGTCACATAACTAGTCAGTGGAAGAGTCAGGATTAGAAATTAGATCTCCTGATTCCTCCCCCAGAGTTTTTTCTACTTTGCAAAACTTGTACCTAGATCAAAACCAATTTCCTCAGACCTTCACTTGTAGAGAGACAGAACCAAAGAAACTCTAGATGTGAGACACAAAAGATGGGTATGTTCAATTATTTGTGGCATCTATTTCTTGCCCAGTAAATCAAATGAGGAAGTGAATAGTGCCCAAACATCCCTTGAATTGCAGGGACAACCCACAGAATGGAGGAATAGTTCAGAATATAAAGAAGGGCTTGTTTAGAAATCTGTTTATTTTGTAGTTAACAAAGATAATGGGGGGAGGGGGAGTTCAGAGAGAGAGAGAGAGGGAGAGAGAGAGAGAGAGAGAAAGAGAGAGAGAGAGAGAGAGACTCAGCTTTCAGTCCATTTGGGTGAAACACTTTATTTATGAGGTCAAATTAATTCCTGTGGATCAGAATGTTAGCACAGTAAGAGAGACAGTGCAGCAAAGCCCATAAAGCCAAGAGGACAATAACTAGTATAAGGCACTGTGTAATTGCGCTAGTATTTCTGCCCTGGGCTATATTAGCCAAGATAACTAAGTGAAGGACAGGATTTGAACATTGCTGATATACGTAACTCTGGGAGGCCAAGAAGTGAGCAAACGAAAGAGCCATGTAGGAGTCTCTGGTGCAATTAAAGAGGGTGGTTGTGGTGGTTAGATTTCCTGGGCACATTCTTGGGGTGCTCTGCTCTGCTTTCTGGCAGCTAGGTGGCACAATGATTAGAGTGCCTGGCCTGGAGTCAGAAAGACCTTAGTTCAAAACTGGCCTCAGACACTTACTAGCTGTGTGACCCTGGGCAAGTCATTAAGCCTGTTGGAGTCAGTTTCCTCATCTGTAAAATGAGCCAGAGAAGGAAATAGCAAACTACCTCAGTATCTTTGCCAAGAAAAACCCAAATGGCGTCATGAAGACTTGGATAGAACTGAAATGACTGAACAAAGAGCTTGAGAAATTAAAACTTATAAAATGGTGAATCAATTACAAGGGACTATGGAAAGATTAAATAAATACTGTGGTAGCTTAATAACTGGCAGAAGGTTAGATATGACTGAAACAAGTGAACACCAAAAGCTCTGCTTTCTGGGAATGGCAGCCAGGAAGCATGTAGTGCCTATGTTCTCTGACCATTCCATCAATTTGTGATTATGCTGTTTCATGTTCCACAATGAGAGTAGTCTATGATATGTGCCTCAGGCTCAGTAAATAGTTCCTTATATAATTGTGCCATCTAATTCCACTATCCTCCAAGAGGCTGTCTCTTGGGAAGCTAGGGACCTGACACAACTAATTTCTGCTCCACAGGCACAGATTACCTTCCGAATCATAGCCAGCCATGTTGTAATTGACTGCCACTGGAAAAAAGGAAAATCAAGCAAGTAAACAGTGATGAATTAGTGGGAAACAACCACCCTGGAGGAGTAATAAAGCCAAGTACATGGCCTAGTGACAGTGAGTCAGTTTTTTATACAAAGCATTAGGTAGAAGTAAAATGTTATGATTATGAACATTAACTTTGACTATCATTGAGCCATTTTTCCAGAAGGACTTTCTGCTCATATAGAAAAGAAATGATTTACTAAAAACAAATTTAAGATTAATTGAAGTGCTGTAATTTATTTACTCACATTTCTGCATTTACACCCAGTGGTCATTTCTATGTCTTTGTCTCATCTCAGATAACTCACATGAAAGATAAAAATATTCCCTTGGCTTTAAAATCTGAGTTTTAATTCACTGCTAGACTTCATAGGTGAGCAAAGTACATTTTTTTTACTTAAACCAAGTAGTTTTTCTGCTTTTTTTTTCCTGGCAAGCATTGAATTTTTCTGTTAAGCCCCTATCTGCTGCTATATGGTTGTTGATGTTGAAATGTTGATATTTTGAAGCATTCTTTATCTTGCCCTTTGGAACAAGTTATTTGGAAACAAAACTCCTGAGCCCAGACACACATCCTTCACATCATTTCATTGGCCCTCTGCTATAAATCTCTACTATTCCCAGAAAAGCATTATCTAAATCCCTAGAATCTCATGCTTCTCCAAACACAAATACAGGCAATTTTGTACTGATTGCCTATAACCTAGAAGGCTACTCTTTTTGCTGTATTGGGTGAAACCAATGAGATGGAGAGACTTCCTCTGACATTAACCTGTTGGCCCATTGCCTAACACGCTGTGTTCTGGACCTCTGGGAGCACACACCTACAAGCTTACTGATATACTTGGTTGCAATAGAATGTGCTGGTGTGTCTATCAATTGTGATACAGTGTAAGTGGACTGTAGAGTAGAACATTGGGCCAATGGAAACCCTGCAGAGAAGTGACTACACTGTTCCTCCCAGTGTGCTAGAGATTAGCACTATCCCTGGAATAGCCTCTCCTTGATGCTAGGGCATTTATCTGCTCTGAGTGTCTATTCGTCCCACAGTCTAATAAAGCCAAGCATGAGAAAGGTATAAAGTCATTTGCTTTCACTCTTGATATACAGCTGCTCAGGGTATGTAGCAGCCTGCAATTCACCAAATACTGGTGGCATCAGGGCATTGAGACCAAAGATCATCATGTGGGTGATGGGGTCTAAAACCAATGCTTTCCTAGACTATGCGTTTAAACACTTGCAACCTTTGGCTTTTAGCATTCAGTATCCTACCTCATTTAGTGAGTATTTCTTGGGAAAATGACTTAATATAGCTTTGTTCAATGAACTACCCTACATTTTTCAAGTTCAAAAAAAAAAAAGGTGTGAAAATAAACTGGGATAAACACACTGATGCTTATTTTATTATGACAGCAAAAGGAAAAAGTAAAACAGAAGGAGGAGGGGGGGGGGAGTTGAAAAGACCCACACACTGACTGTTCTCCAGAAATGATTAGAGCAGTATTTCCCAAACCCATTTGTGCATGAAACACTTAGAAGCTTGAAATATATTAATGGAACCAATAAATGCAGGGGGTGTGAAACAGCCCAAAGCTAAAGTAGTGCTTTGGAAATTTTGCAACAAAAGACCTATTTGAATGCCAAAATTTGTTACACAGGAAAAGTACTTTGACCTATATATTAATTTTGCATTTAATATGTTGGAAGTAATAATATTGCTAGCATCGATTTCTTTTTTCCTCTTGGAATACCTGGTTACATTATGCAAAATAGGATGTCAGGGGTCCAAGGAGCATAGTGTAGGAAATGTTGGATTGGAAGTCTTTAAAAACAGAAGCCCACCTAGTCATATCATTTACTCTATAGATAGTCCCGGTGAGACTCAGATTGGATGACCTCCAGCCACTATACATAGCATCAAAATCAGCACAAATCACTAAATTCTTATTCTATCCACAAAAAGACTCTATCTTTCTGTGTGGCCTCACCTAGTTCTTTGAATTGTAGTGGGCAAAGGGCTTGAAATAAAACAAAGGAAGAAAGTTCTTCCTGACTAAAAACATTACTTCTTCCCTAGGGCAGTCACCAAAGTCATGTTCCCTATTAGGTTTACCTAATTCCTGTTAGTATCAAAATGAATTGAGATACCTAAGATACAGTCTTAGTTTTCACATTTCTGTCCACTGGGTTATAGGCCAAATTAAGTATCCAGGGAGAAAGAACTCATTATAGAATTGGATCCTGCTTCTGTGGCAGGGTTCTGTCTGGAGACACCGTTACTTTTATCTGGCAATAAACTCTGCTTGATATGTGGGCCTCATTGACTTTCCCAAAGTCACACAGCAAGTTAGAGTATGGGAACAGAACCTGAGACCCCACAATATCAATTCTGTGTCTTGCTGCTATTGCTTTGTAGGGGCCACGATACCTCCTTACTATAGAAAACTATCCCCAGAAACAGGAAGTACGAAGTAGGGGCAGCCTTGTCTATTGAGTAGGATGGCAGGGATCTTGGGAAATCCTATGCAAGGTCTCTAGAAAGGTCCAAATAGAATTGGCTACCCTGATACCACAAGCCAACTTCCATTCTACTAATCTACTCATTGGACAAAACTAGGGCTATATTTGCCAGAGATCCATGGATCAATATCTATCCAAACTCTTAACTGGATTTTCCCCCCTAATCTTACCAGGTCCAAATAGAGCTCCTTCTGGGTCTCCATACCGAACCCAGGACTAGCCATAGGTGTTAGTTCCTACTTCTTTGAACCATCCCTTTTTCACCCCCAATCAACCCACAAGGCAATGCTCCTCTTTCGATCATCATGCGTCAACCAACTGCTTCTGCTGGTATCTACTTAACTCCTTTCCTACTAGCTTCTTAGCTCCTCTCCTGATCTTGATAGATTCTTCAGTGTTATTAATGGCTCAAATCATAGCCTCCTGGTGGTGGTTGTCATTCAGTCATTTCGATTGTGTCTGACTCTTCATGACCCCATTTGGGATTTTCTTGGAAGAGATACTGGCGTGGTGCAATGGAAACCCTACAGATACTCAGAGCAGATAAATGCCCTGACATTAAGGAAAGACTATTCCAGAGATAATGCTAATATCTAGCACACTGGGAGGAACAGTGTAGTCACTTCTCCGGAGGGTTTCCATTGGCCTGATGTTCTACTTTACAATCCACCTACATTCTATCTCAATTGATAGATACACCAGTGCATTCTATTGCAATCAAGTATATCAGTGAGCTGGTAGGTGCGAGCTCTCAGAGGTCCCGAACATTATGGCAATGGGCCAACAGGTTAACATCGAGGAAGTCTCTCTATCTCATTAGTTTCACCCAATACAGCAAAAAGAGTAGCGTTCTAGGAGGTTAGCACCTACCTATTTTACTTTATCTTTACTACTTCCTTCACTTTAGTCAGATCAAATACAATATACAATTGTCTTTTGCTTTGATCCAAGCCAAGGATATCTAGTAGATTGACAGAGAGCCCAGAAAGGTCACCTATTCCACTGATTTCTCCAAGCTTGATCCATATCTGTCTGCCTGCCTATGTCCGAAACTTATTTTATGATGAATTCCATAGTCTGATGAATGACTTTCATTTTTGCTATTTGAGCTTCATTTGATCAGGTTCCTAATTGCTAGTATATTTCGTGGTTTCCCTGGGAGGATAGCCAATGACCTGGCAATACCGCGGGGCCAGCCTGGCATCCTATTAAGTCACCTATGCACAAGACCTCCCATGACCCTCCAGGGCTACATGTAAATCACTTATTATATAATTGGGAAAGATTTAAATATTTATTGGGATAATATCTGGGCTAGCAAATCTAAACTATCAAAAAACAATCCTCCAGCTAGAGTACTCTTATTAACACTGCCCTAGGAAAGGATTTGGAGATGCATCTGACTTCTTTCCCACCCAATAATTTTAGGAGTCTTTTAACAAATAATTGATACAATACTATGGGGCTGAATCGAGAGAGAGAGAGAGAGAGAGAGAGAGAGAGAGAGAGAGAGAGAGAGAGATGCTTGAAAGATAACTATGACATCAAGTCAGAGAGAAAGGATGAGTCAAAGGAGAGCACAGATCCTACCTACCTATTTTCCTTTACCTTTTCTACTTCCTTCACTTTGGTCAGATCAAACATAATTATTGCCCTTTTTAGTGGAACATCTATAGTCTGTTTCTCAGCCTCCCCTGACAGAGGCAGCATCACACCTTTTGCACTCCAAGCTCTGTGCTAGATTTGAAGGAAACTGGATGTTACTGCTTTTTATGGGATGGGTCAATTTTGAAATGAAAAGTTCCAACATTGTGAGCAACAGAAAACTGTTCAGTTACTGGACTCATTGTGATCTATTGTTCTAGATGAGCAGAGTGGGAAGACCTTAATTGTATCCATCTTCCAAGTAACTGGATGGCCATAATGTGTTGATTTATGCCAAGATTATTTTATAGAATAACAGAATCCAAAAATTGGAAGGAATCTGAGGCTATTTAATCCAACATATTAATATGTGAGCAGTTTGGTTGCTGAAAGGACAACTATAATTGGACTATTAAAGCTTCTCTTCACTATTGTGTTACTATGTTTCCTTAAAGCTCAGATAATGTTTCCTTTAGGAATTTGAATGCTAAGGCATTTGGAGCATACAAGTTTATTACTGATTTTGTTTGTTATCTATGGTTTCTTTCAGCACAATATAATTTTTCTGTTTGTTCCTTTTTATTTTTGAATGTTTGTTTTTGCTTGGTCTGATAGCATGATGGCAACTCCTGATTTTTGGGATTCATTTGATGTATAGTAAATTTTTTTTTCCATCCCCTCAGTTTTATTTTGTGTATGTCTTTGTTTTTGTAAAATGTGTTTCTTGTTAGCAACAGATTGTAGGGTTTTGTTTTCTTATCCAATCTGTCATTCTTTTTCATTTTATTGGATTGTTTAATCCATTCACATTTAAAGCCATAAGCATTAGGTTTATGTTTTCTTCCATCTGTCTCACAATTTATTTCCCCAAGTTATGTTTCTTCTACTCTTCTGCTGTAAACGCAATATTATGTTCCTTCAGTTTTTAAGGTGGCCTGTTCCTGTTGGCTCTCTTTCTCTCTCTCCGATCCTCTCTTCTTATTTTTTGCACTTTTCCCTTTAGGGTTTTGTTCATGTTTTCTTCTCTCCTGCTTCTATCTTATTATATATTTCTTCCTCCTCTTTTTTCCTCTCAGTCAAGAAAATTGCTCCTTCCTCTCCTCCTTTGCATCTAGTCCTATTCATTAATTTTATATCTTTTTTTGCTCCCTTTCCCAAAAAGGATTTCTCTCACTAACTTCATTATCTACCTTTTCTCTGTTTACTCTATACCCTCATTCTCTGATTCATGACCCCTATAATCATCTGATCTCACTCTCTCTCTCTCTCTTTTTCTCTATATTCTTTATACAGTCAAAGCTTTCAAAGTATCCATTGTCCCTCTAGATGCTTTCTGTCACTGCCTTATAGGGCTTCCCCCATGAATTTCCCTTTTCCATTGTGCCTCACTCTTGGAACAATGTCAGTTATTGCAGGTGTCAAAGAGGACACAGCCCCATGTTAGGGTCCCTCCCCCACCCACTGATATATACCCTCTCTCATTGACCTTAATTTTCTTTTTTTAATGGTATTTTGTTTTTTTCTTTTCAATTATATGTAAAGACAATTTTTAGCATTCATTTTCATGAGATTTTGAGTTCTGAATTTTTCTCTGCCCCGCCCTCTTGCTAAAATGGTAAGCAATTTAATATAGGTTATATATGTACAATAATATAAAACATATTTCCATATTCGGTTGACCTTAATTTTCCACATTTGCCTGGAAATTTCCTCCCTGTGCCCATGCTCTCCTACTCCTTTAGATCCCAGTTGCTCCCAAGGGTTCAAATCCCTCTTTCTCCCCTCCCCAAGCAAGTAGACTTTTCAGCCACTAACTCCCTCAGGCTTCATCCATTGTAAGATCCTTATTTCTCTTCATCCATAGAAGCACTCATAAGTGGAACCCACTCCCACCTCCAAAGTAAGGTCTCCTTCCTTTCCCCCCTTTTTCAATCTTTCCTCCCTCCTCATCCACTCCCCTGTAGGTGTTTCTCTTTCTCTACCACAGAGGTCAACTTCATCCCGATCCTGGCACATCATTCACTCATCTCTATTCCCCTGCTCCCCTCTTCACCCTTTCATTTACCCTCCTATGTGTAATGTCCCACAAAAGGAACATTCACCTAAATTCATGGTATCACCAAGTTCTGTCAATAATGCACCCTGTCTGTATCTTGACTGTTACCTCTACCAGATTTCCACCTTCACTCCTGTCTCCTTATGTACCTTTAGAAAGAAATCTCTTACTGGTCTTTGTGTTTTGACTCTGTTGCTATTGCTGTCTGCATTTGTTCACTCCTCCTGCAATTTCATTGTTTGAGGTGTTTGAGAAGCAAATAATCTCTTCAGTCCTGCTTTTCATTCTAAATTTTATTTCAAAACTCTTATTTATTATTGAACATTCATCTTTTGTCCTCTATGGTTAAGCTCACCCTGGGCTGCATCCTGAGCTTCAATGCTCTTTGGAAAACATTATTGCATACCCTCATCCTTTTTCTGGTGGGTGAAGAATAGTCTTGCATTATTTGAATGTCCTTTCCTTTATATTTGAAGGTCTTTCTCTTGATGGCTTGTAGAACTTGTTGTTTCTGAACTGAATTGTTAAATTTAACTACTCTGTGTCTTGGAGTTTGCAGCCATGTTTTTTTTTTTTTTTTCCTGGAGGCAATCTATGAATTCTTTCAATTAGGATTTCATTTTCAGTGTTCAGAAGTTCTGAACTGTTCTCTTCTATTATTTCCTTTATCATAATGTCAAAGTTTTCTGTCCTGTCATGCTCTTTGAGGAGACCTATGATCCGTGGGTTGTCTCCACTTATTCTGTCTTTGAGATCCATTATGTTTTGCTTGCATAGTGAGCATATTTTTAAGATGTGTTTAGTTTTTTGTTTTTTTACTTCTCTTCTTCTATGTTGTCCTTCAATTCTGTGTATTTGCATGGCCAATCTCTCTTTTGTTCTCTCATTTGTTTCTTTGTTAAGGCCTGCCATTAGACATTTAATTTTTGCTATTCTGTTCGTTGTTTTTGCTGTGCAGGACATAAATTCTGCTCTCCTAATTCTTGTTTTTCTTTTAAACCAATCAGGAACAGCATGTTGTGGTTCCATGTTCTCTTCAAATTCCAGAGGGTTCTCTGCCTCATCAGGTGTTGGATCATTTGTCTTACAGTACTTATTCATAGATACCTGAATCCATTAACTAGACCTGGAGGCCATAATTCCTTCTGTTACTGTCTTTCCCATTGATTTATCTGTTTACCCTCAAGATCTTTGAATTTTCTTCTCTCTGAAATTTTTAGTACTTTGTCTCCCCTCCCCCCATGCCTTCCCTATCATTCTCTTCCTGATTCCCCCTCTGATTTTGGTTTCCTTGAGGGCTGGATCTCAAAGCATCTCGGCCTTCTTGTACACTGGGCATTCATGGTTCACCACCCTGGTTCTCTTCTCCAATTGACTTTTGGGTGGTCAGAGGTGGCCCTGATGAGGTTGGGATATGGACCCCAGAAAGGAAAAACCCTGGACTTTCCCACACAGCCAAATCTCTGGATTTCACCTGAGGCTATAATCCCATCAACTGGCCTTTTCTTATCATCTATGCCCAATCTCCCAATTCTGTTACCCTTAACCTAGCCTAGCCCTCCATTGTCTTACCTGCCCCATGGCCACATGGTCCAGGCCCCAGGTGTTCAGTTCCCACTCCTACCCAGATCTTCCTGAGACCCGTCCTCTAGTCACCCCAAACTATTTGGCTACTCTTAGATCCCGTCCACAATCTTTCTGTATATAAGGTCCATCTTGTCTCCATTAAAGTGTTCAAATTCTTACAATTTAGCCAATAGCTCACAGATGCTCAGATTTCTTAAGAGTCTGGTAATGTGGCGGATCTTTAATAAACCTTGTCTCTGGCTGAAAGAAGGCTTGGGTCAAATTCTTTCAGGCAGGACCCGCGTGTCATGATCTTGGGGTCCCAGGTTCACTCTGGTAGCATGGGAGATGAGGGAAGGATTCTGAATAAGTTCAGGGTCAGTGAGAGTCTGACATTCCTGGGGCTTGGGGGGAGTGTGTCACCTGTTTTGGATTCTGGGTATCCTAGACTATAGAAACAGCTAACGTTGCTCCATGTTTGCCATATCATTTCTGTTTTGGAGAGGTTTGAGAGGTCATAGGGATTGGAGAAAATACCTAATCTGCCATGTTGTCATTTGTATGACCTGGAAATCAAGAAGTTTTTCCTTTCATCAAGTTTAAATCTTCCAACTACTGCATTTAGTTCTTCCTGAAACCAAACTGAACATATTTAATCCTTTTTTTTTTCACATGGCAGTCTTTTAAAGACTGTTATCAAGTCCCCCTAAATCTTCACTTTTTCGTGATAAATAAGTACAGTTCCTTCAAATGATGCTTGGATGGCACATCTTAAGTCCTCTCACCATCCCAGTCACCCTCTTTTAAAAGATTTCCAGTTTGATGCTCCACTCAAAATCTGAAAGGGTCACACCCTTTCCAAGGTGTCAATCTGACTACTCCAAGTCTGAAGGAGTAGAAGCCTGAAAACCTTATTGTCTTTGTTACCTCCCCTTTACATTCTACAATCCCATCAAGTTGGCTGGAAGAAATGGATTGATCAAGATTCTCCCATCATCTCCTCCAAGCATACTGAGATTATTGATAAGCTCCCAATATTGAACCAGGTTGGTATAAACCCCTAAATATAAATTACCCTTATGATTCTGAGCCATGAGTTACGGTTAAAAATATTGACCAGCATGGAGCCAATGTCAGATCAGTAGCACATACTACTAGAGGTTCTCACTCTGAGTTGGCCTTAATCCATCTTGCCAAGTATAGCTAAGCTGGCAGGTTTGTTACGGGGTCACAAGTTAAAACAGCAGCTATTTAAATGGATATATTTTCCTAAAATATATTTTACATTCCTAGCCAATCAAATGCTTGTTGAATGCCCACTTTGTACAAGGTACTGTGCTAGGTGCTAAGGTTTATAAAACTTGTCTCTGCCTCAATTAGCTTAGAATTTAATTTGGGTGTTACTATATTTGCATGCATGTATGTAAGAGACTGACAATCTGAGGCAGTAGGTGAGCTCCTTCAAATGATGTTTGGATGGCATTCTTTCAGTCCCATCTTGGTCATTCTCTTCTGTGGATGTGTGTGTGTATGTGTGAGAGAGAGAGAGAGAGAGAGAGGAAGAGGTTTATTGTGTCAATGTTGCTCTTTAACCTGGCATCTAGGAATAAATTTTTAAGAAAAAAAGCATTATCCCTAGCAAAATAGAATATATATATATATATATATATTATGAAACTTTTAAAATTTAATTTATTTTTTTTGTTAAATTTAAGTTCCAAACTGTCTCCTTCCCTCCCTCCTCACTCCACACCAGAGGACACTATTTGACACAAATATATGTATATATAGACACACACACACACACACACATATATACACATACACATATGTGTGTATGTGTATATATGAATGTGTGCACATATATATGTTTGTGTATACATACATACATATGTGTGTGTGTATATACATATATATATATGTAAAACTTTACTAAGCATACTTCTATTTATTAGTTCTTTCTCTGGAGATGGATAGCACCTTCCTTTGTAGCTGGTTTGAGTATTTATAATACTCAAAATAACTTAGTTGGTCTAATCACCCTCTTCTAAGCAATTTTGAATTTGATCCGCTCAAACTCTAAAAACGGCCTGGCACACCCTTTCCAAGATATGATAGTTACACAATAGTTAAAGTGCTTAACTATCCTGTCACTCCTTTGGTACTCACATACTGCTTAATATTGTTTGTCTATACACAGGTATGCAAATATAGTAACTCACAAGTTAGATTCTAAGCTACTTGACTTAAAGACAAGTTTTTAAACCCTTAGCACCTAGCATAGTACCTTGTACAAAGTGGGCATTCAACAAGCATTTGATCGACTAGGAATATAAAATATGTTTTAGGAAAATATATCCATTTGAATAGCTGCTGTTCTAAGGTGGCCCTGTGACAAACATACAGAGACTTCCTACCTGCCCTCTTATTTCCTGGAGTATTAATTGATTTTATGTATCTTACAACCACCTGCTTAATGGTAAGTAACTGTGCATTTACTTCTCAATGAACAGCAGCATAAAACTATTGCTATTGTTGGAGACAAAAGAAGAAAAGTACCCTGAGGTACTGAGATTATTGCCAGGTCTCTCTGGGGTCACTGCCCAACTGCCTAAGCCCTACCACAGCCTTTACCATGGATAGAGATCTGAAAACCAATTATCCAAAAGACCACTTTTCTCTAGCTTGAAGTTGATTTCATTTCACTTCCTCAGGACTGTATGAGCTATCCAAAAACTTATTCTTCCCATAAGGGAAAGTATGCCTTCTAAAATGGATCTGTGATATCCTCTTAGTTGCTGCTAGATGTGGGAAGGCCTCAGAGATTCAAGGAAGTTACATTTCCATATTTGGAGCTGGTATACCGAGTTACCCCCAAGACAAGTGAAAGGAAATGACTCATTCATTTCTTTGAAGCCTTGGGAACACCATTCACTACTGATGTACAATGATTGAATCGACAGAGGGGACCGATAATATGCTCTTTTATTAGAATTTGGGTTAGTCCTCTCTGTTCTGCCATCTGCTTCTGGGAAACATGTTGTGTGTTTATTTCACTTTGCCTTTGGTTTTGATATGTCATCTTATTTGGCATAGCTTCTCTAGGAAATATAAACCTTTTATATTCTTGTTGGTGCTATAGGAACATATGCCAGTTGACAAGAAAGAACACTGATTTACAAATCCTTGGAAAGGACATTCACATTTCTTGTGATGCATTCTGCCTTCTGTCTACTTTTTAATCTCTTGATGTCTCTGGATTATGTAATTGGGCCATTCATTTAAATATATATGATTTGTATTTTAAGCATAGAGAAATCTGCTAGTGTAGGTCTGTTTTAGTTTGGGAAATAGTGGCATACTTTGCATAAAATCTTCTTGACCAATGTCATTACATAATATACTAAATATACATAATTAAGATCTTACAGCCAAACCTAACCTCAAATTGCTACAAAAGCCATTTGGCTGAACACTCATTCGTAATGTTGTTTTTCTGAAGTCAGTGCCCCTCCTACTACTTTGAATTTATTTTGTTTCTTTTTTTCTACATTCATGTTGTTTCTGCTCAATAGAATGTAAGTTCCTTGAAAGAAACTATCCTTTTGTCATCATTTCTTTATCCCTAGGGCCTGTCACAGCATCTGATACATAGTAGGCACTGAACAAGTATTTTCTGGATGATGGGTGGCCACCATAATATCATTTTACCTAATATTATGTTTTCACAGGGCCTCTTAACAACATTAAACTAAAATATCTATAGTTGCATGGCTACTTGCTTAGGTCGAGTAGAACAATGGCTAATTAAATTCATTTGTTATTAAGATGACTTTATGTGGCAGGGTAAGATATTATCAAGTTACGTGAGTTAGAAAATGTGGACAACAATGATGACTGTGAGTCATTAGACTACAGACCTTTTGCAAGTAGGGACTATCTTTTACCTTTCCTTGTATCCCCATTGCTTAGCACAGTGCCTGGCACATAGTAGGTGCTTGCTACTGATTGAATGATTGACTACTACTATAAACAACAATAATAAAAACCCCATTAAAATCTAAACCATTTTCCATCCTGGGGAGTTAGAGGTGGGAGGGTGGCAGAGGTGTGGGCAGTGTCAGAACAGGAGAATGCCACGCTGGATAATATGCAAAAGGGATTTCATGTGCCCTGAGACCATTAGAGTACCTTTGTCAGTTTGGCAGGAGCCCTGTAATGGTGAAACAGGCTTTGGTAATACCACTAGTAGAGTTAGCACCCAGGTCATTGTGTTCCTGAAAATCAAAGAGACAAGAAGGCATAGAATTGCAGACTGGTCCTATTCAAAATTGTCTGATGATCAGCTTGACAAAAAAGACAGAAAAGCAAGTGGTGCTACTTTGTGTTCTAGTGCCACAAAAGACGAGATATGCTAGAACAAATCAGAAAGATGTGTCCTTTCGGTTAGAAATGCTTTGGTGAAGGTAGTATGGACCATTAAAATAGGTAAACCCCAAGTGTACATGAGACAGATTGAAGGTGTAGGTATTTCATTATGCATCAATAGTAAGGTCTCAAGAGTCATAAGCAGAGGCTTCTTACTATTTTTTTTGTCAACAGTTTCCTTAGCTGCAACTCACAAAACAATGTGCTGCCTATCAGTCCAGGGCAATTATAAAAAATAACATCACCCCAAAACCTAGATTAAACAAAATAAGAGATGAGATCAAGTTACTACTAAAATCTAAAGAGGAAAAGGTCAAAGAACATGAGGTCATTGGAAACTTTCATTTTAAAGAAACTAAAGAAATTATAATAATAACAATAGGTAATATTCTAGTGACTTAAGGTTTGTAAAACACTTTACAAATATCATCTCATTTTGTCCTCAGAATAATTTGGAAAGTGGGTTCTATCTCCATTTTACAGATAAGTAAACTGAGGCACAAAGAGGTTAAATGACTTGCCCAGAGTCACAAGGTTAGTGAGCATCTAAGGTAAGATTCAAACTCATGTGTTCCTAATTCCAAGTCTGGCACTCTATGCCCTATACCATTTAATTACATCAAGATGATAACAAAAACAATACTGATTATCTCAAATGATTTTGAAAAGGAGATGGGCATACTTATACTGGAATCTTGAAAAATGTTTTTTGAGTGGGATGGCATGAATCCAATGAACACACCAATTATACCAAAACAGTTATTTTTAGAAGTTGACACTTGCTATAACCATCATGAATGAACAAATTCTTCCATGATATTTGACAGAAAGTTAAAAAAATTTCAAGACCTGCACACAATAATCTGTGTAATGTCTGTTGACATTAGGAGTTCTGTTGACCATATTAGACCAGATTTGGAAAGTTGGGGGAATATCCCTAAAGATAGGTCTCAAACACCATCATGGCCAAAGTGACTTGGAAGAGCTATTTTAAAATAGCTGTAGAGAAGCACTGGAAGATCATAACAATATTTGGTTGGGACATACAATAGAAGGTCTGGATACCATTAGAGGCCACAAAAGAGAAACATGCAGAATGGAATCCACAAAGCAAAAGTGTATCAAGTATACTAGAGTCCTCTAATCAGCAAATGAAAGTGAAAAGTGAATGTATAAGGTAATACAGAAAGTCAAAGTAGTTCAAAGAACAAAATAAACATTCAACATTCATTTAAAATTTACTGCAAAAGCTTGAGATGAAAATAAACCAGAGGAGGCAGAGAACCTGCCACTGCTTTCAAAGAAAGACAATGTAGAAAATTCCTGGCGTTTTATAGGGTTACAAGAAATCCTACACAACAAAGACAAAAGTTGAATAAAAAAAGTAAGAAAATGTATATATTAATATAATGAATGATAGGGAGGTGATTGAAACTCTAACTTCTCTGTAAAACTTCAAAGTAGTGGAGACAGATAAGACCCACTATTATCAATTCCAACACTTCACAGAGGTTCATGAATTACTAGCAATGCACTTTACCAGATTCTTCTCACACCCAAATCTTCTCCCACCTTTTTTTAAATAAAAAGCATTGTGTACCTGCTACCAAAAGATGGCAATACTAGTGACCTCTCCAATAGGCAAATATTTGTTTATAAACTCTAATATGATGTATTCATAGCCTACATCACTAAACAAACTATAAATACTTATATTGAAACAATGTATTCCAGAAAGAAAGGAAGAAAGAAAGAAAGAAAGAAAGAAAGAAAGAAAGAAAGAAAGAAAAAAAGAAGCAAGGAACGAGGGAAGGAAGGAGGGAAGGAAGAGAAAGAAAGTAAGAAAAAGAAGGAAAGAGAGGGGGGTGAAGGGAGGGAGGGAGGAGTCCCTAGAAGTCCTTGCTAAGAAGTCCCAGAGGTATAAAGAATTAATTATGGATTCAGTAATTATTTAACAAGCTGCCTGAAAGTGTCATACCATTTTACTATCTCTATTGATTACCACAATGACTTTAACTAATTTCCCCACTCATGACTTATTCATGTACAGTACTACAAATATATAAAATAGACCAAAGTATAGCGAGAATACTAGAGTTTTTGATGTCCACATGGAAAATTGTTCTCTAGAATATGTTTAAAGCAATTGACACTTGTACAACACCATCTTTAAAGCATACTTTCTGAACTGTAAAATGAACCAGTATAGATTTGGAAAGCATTTAAATCAAAACTTCTAAGGAAATACAGGACTCATCATCCTAAGGCAAGTAATAGAAGGATGAACACTTACTTGCCCAAAAAGGAAGAAAAGGATTATTAGACATTCTCACAGTCAATAATAGTCCCAAACCTATAGAGATACTATTGAAATAGGAATATGTAACTTCCTTGACCAATAGTAGAGGTTTATAATAGGTACCTGCCACTGGATTTGTTGAATGTAACAGAAATTAGTCTGCCTCCAAGCCTATGAAAAAGCTGAGAACCAAGAAAAGAATCATGAGACATATGCATGAATTCAGTCAAGAGCAAATGGCTGGGTCGTGAAGGTGTTTTGTTATTAATGGAAATGAGGTTTATCATTCTGCCATGAGAAATTACAAAAGGATTATCCTTAAAGAGCCTGGATTTAGTGATCCACGCAGATTATATAAGTAAATTATAGAACTTGTTAAACACATCACTACAAGCTGGAAAAATTTAGCACCTGTTGAATACCTAGCAAGATATGATACCTAAAAAGATACCTGGTGGCTAGACTTATGTATAAGAATTTCTTTTTCATGGACTGGCAGATGGCAAATATCCATTCTACAGCTAAGTCCTCAAAATAGCTTTGAGAACTGGAAATAAATAAATTCAACTAGAATCAGAGTATTATTATAGCAAGTACTATTGTCCACAATCATCTGGATATAACATTGATCTATAAAAACTTAAAAACAATGTTTTCAATATACATTGCCATTTCTAAGCTGAAAGACAGAAATTGAGAGAGAGAGAAAGAGAGAGAGATTTATTCTTAGTAAAAAAAATCAAAATTATATGGGAATAAGATGAGGTATATACAAGGGGTATGCTAATAAATGTTTAACAATTGGCTGTCTGAAAATATAGGTTACTTTTTGTCGGCTGTTGTTTAACTTGCATCAACACTTTCTTACCGCCTACAATAATAAAGTGACATAGCAAGTCCTGATTTGTAGCTGATTTCCAAGGTGTAAATCTAAAAATCTAACAATCTATTCTCAATGGCTTGTTTGATCTGGCTCCCACACATCCATCATCCTGTCTGCTACTGAAGTTGTACTGAAAATGCTTTAAGTGAGCCTACAAAATATGGGCTTATATCCTAATACTTTTATTCAATTATAAAAGCAGTCACTTTATCCACTTGTACAGTAGTCCACAAAATAATATATATAAAAGAATAATAGCTGGTTAGCAACTTGTGCCAAGACCATTTTTATCAGAACTCAGTCAAACAAGATGATAAAAATGATTTTTTATAAAAATAACAATTGAAATAGCTGACATTAACATAAAATTTTATCAAACTACTTTATAAATATTATCCCATCCAATCATATTATGAATCATTTTCCTCCTTTACTTTTCACCCCATATGTACTGGTGAAATTATTTTCAAAGATGGTGGCACTTTTTTTTAATCTCCCCTATCCATTAACACAGTCTTCATCTTGGTGTCAGGGTCAGACCTCCTCAGAGTGTCCTCCCATCACTAACTCTTTTTTGAAAAGGAAAAAAAAGAACTTGACAGTTCTTGCATTCTGGACTCCCTTCTAGCAAGACAAGATTAATTATGCTAATCAGCCATTGGAGGTGGTAAAATTGCATTTTTGAATATTCAAGTAGTCAGCTATGGCACCATGTATTTGCAGCCTTATTTGCATCTTTCCACCATTGTTTCTGACCTTGAAAACAGAGTTGAGTTGCTTCAAGGGTAAATGAGGAGGGGTGAAGAAAGTAAAAAGTATCCACAGTGAGCTAGAATATTTACCCAGAAATATTCAAGTAGAAAATATTCAAATAGTAGCATAATTTGTGTGAAATTTGATGAACATAGTAATAAGAACAAGAGTAAGAATAGTTCAGTCCTTCAAAGAGCTGTGATGTCCTCCATTGACATCAGGCTCTGGTACTGTCTGGTACTGAGTCTTTATGAACCAACTAGGCTAGTCCTCGGAAGATGGTTCCTATGGTGCCCCCTCAGGTTACCTACAGTTTTACAACAGTTGCCTTGCCTGGGCCTGCTTAGAAAAGAGGGGGCATCCTCTGCAGTCTCCTACAATTCCACAGAAGCTGCCTTGCCTACATCCAGTCACCCCCCTCTCATCCTCACTCCCCACACAACCACTTTCCAACTAGAGACAGCTCCCTGATATCCTAGGACAACTCCACTCCACCCAAATCCCTATGGATAATGATAGCCTACCTGAATTCATGCTTCAATAATTAATATACTTCCATGGCGCACATCTTCCCCAATCCAGTGATTATGAATCCCTGGCTGCCACTGTTCAAACCCTGTTTACTATCTCCCACTGAGTCTATCTCCCTCAAGTCATTTCCCCATTCCTCACTCTAAAGATGCCACTGTGCTCTCTGCAATGCCTGGTCCACAGGTAACTAACTGTCATCTTGTATCTTTTTCTTTCATGCTCCCTCCATCTTAATGAGATCCTATAATGCATCCTTCTGGCCACTTTTTCCAGCACTGATGATATTTTCTTTCATACTTCTGACTCATTGGTCATGATGGAGGAGTTAGAATATTCCTTGCTCTCCATTGCTACTTCCAGAATCTCCCTCTACCTCACTCAATAAACTCTCCTTTCTTGAAGTTCAATAAAAATGCTGGCGACTATTGTCTGCTGAGCTCCACTATATTCTGGTGTCTTCCTCGATGAGTTCAGTACCAAGCTCACAGTCTTTCATTCCTCTTCAACTCCTGCTTTCATACTAGAGGACTTCAACATGCACAATGATACTTCCTCAAACATTCTAATCTCCAAAGTCTTTGATTTATTCATGTTTCATGACCCCACTGCAGCTACGCACAGTGATGATCACATTCTTTATCTTGCCATCACCCACACATGTACCACTTTCATGTTCGTGAACTCTGAAATTCCCTTCTTCCATCAAAATCTATTGTCATTCAGCCTATTCATCTTCCTTGCAACACCAAACCCTGTGCTTTGCTCTCACTGTGATCTTCAATCTCTCGCTCCCTCAGTTCTTTCCGAGGCTATCACCTTGCACTTGCTACATTGTCCTCCCTTCCCTATATTTACCCTTTGGTGAACCAGGTTCAATTCTGCTTTGTCCTCTCCTTTCAAGTACCTTGCCACTTTATCATATTGACAATCCTGCCCTGCCAAGTTGCAGACTTGGATTACTCCCATCATCTCCTGCCTTTGCTCCTACTCATGTGCTATTGAATAAGACTAGAGAAAATCATGAAACTGTGCTGACTATGACCGCTGCAAATTTGTTACATTATCTGAACTGAACCCTCACTGAGGCAAGGCAATCATTTTTGCCTATTTAATAGATTCACTATCTCACTCACAACAGCACATCTTTGATTCGCTTTAAACCTCCCATAGGAGGTTTATACCTCTTCCCCCACCTCTCAGAGAAGAACCTTGCCTTATACTTCACTGAAAAAAAAGCTACCATTTGCTCTTCTCTCCTCATCTCACTTCACTCAGATGCTTTCCACTATGTCCTTCTTCACCTCTGTCACACCCTTCTTGTCAAAGCAAAGCCCTCTACATGTTCAAGTAACCTCATCTATCCCACTTTCTCCAAAAGATTAACTCCTCCCACTTTCTCACTTGTATTTTCAATGTCTCCCTGTCTAATGACTGCTTGCCTGCTGCCAACAAACATGCCCATGTGTCTCTCATCCTCAAAAACTTTCACTTGGTCCATCCATCCCTGATAACTATCACCCTATATCTCTTTTCTCTTTCATACTGAACTCCTGAAAAAGGCTGTCTGTAATTGGTGCCTACACTGCCTTTCCTCATGCTCTCTCCTTAACCCTCTGTCATCTGGGTTCGGACCTCACTATTCAACTGAAACTTCAATTGACTTTTCTCAATACTCATCCTTCTTGATCTCTCTTTGACATTGTTGATTACCTTCTTCTCTGTAATATTCTCTTCCCTCAAGGTTTTCATGACGCTACTCTTTCCTGGTTCTCCTACCTGTCTAACCTCTCCTCAATCTCCTTTTCTGGGTTTCCATACAGATCATACTCACTATCCCTGAGTGCCCCCCAGGGCTCTATTCTGGGTCTTCTTCTCTTCTCCTTCTATGCTATTTAACTTGGTGATCTCATCAGCTCCTATAGATTCAATTATCTTCTCTATCTAGATGAATTTCAGATCTCTTTGTCCAGTCCTAACATCTCTCCTGACCTTCAATCCTGCATCTCCTACTGCATAGTGTACATTTCATATACATCTTAAACTCAACATGATCAAAACTGAACTCATTATATCTCTCCCAAACTTTCCCCTCTTTCTAACTTCCCTATAACTATTAAGAGCACCACCATCATCCCAGTCACCCAGGCTTGTGACCTTGTTGTAATCTTTGATTACCGACTTTCACTCTTTATTGAAAATCTGTTGACAAGTTCTGTCTATTCAATCTTCATAGCACCTTTAATTTACGCCCCCTTCTCCCCTGTAACACTGCCATTACCCTGTCTCAGGCTTTCATCACCTCATGCCTGGATGACTGCAATAGTTTGCTGGTCTCTCCCTCAAGTCTCTCCTCATTCCAGTCCATCGTCCCCTCAGCTGTCAGATTGATCTTCCTAAAGAGCAGATCTGACCATATCACTTCCCTCTACCATTCGATAAACTCCACTGGCTTTCTGTTACATCCAGGATCCAATATAAAATCTGTTTGGCATTTAAAGTCCTTCATAACCTGCCCCCTTCCTACTTTTCCAGTATTTTTATGTTTTACTTCCCTCCAGTGACACTAGTCTCTTTGCTGTTCCTTAAATCAAAAAATAAATAATTAAAACTCCATCTCTTGTTGTTCAGTCACCTTCAATTGTGTCCAACTCTTCATGGCCCCATTTGGAGTTTTCTTGGCAAAGACACTGGAGTGGTTTGCCATGTCCTTCTCCAATTCATTTTGCAGATGAGGAAACTGAGGCAAAGAGGTTTCAGCCCAGAGTCACACAGCTAGTAAGTGTCTCACCAGATTTGAATTCAAGAAGATAATTCTTTTTTTTCCTAACTTTTTTTTTTAGGCAATTGGGGTTAAGTGACTAGCCCAAGGTCACACAGTTAGTAAGTGTCAAGTGGTTGGTCTGAGGCTGGATTTGAACTCAGGTCTTCCTGACTTCCGGGCTGGTGCTCTATCCACTGAACCTCCTAGCTGCCCCAAGAAGATGAATCTTCCTGACTCTAAGTTCACTAGCTATCCCCAATATCTGGAACTCCCCTCTAATCTCCCCCTTCTGGATCAGCTGGCTTCCTTCAAGTCTCATCTAATGTTGCATCTTCTACAAGGAACATTTCCCAGACCTCCTTAATCTCAATGCCTTCTTTTCAAAATTATCTCCAATTTATTCTGACTATATCCTGTTTTGTATATAGTTGTTCTATGTACAATTTTCAATTCAATTGTGAAATTCTTGACTGCAGGGATGTTTTGTTGCTGTTGTTTGTTTATTTATTGCCTTTCTTTCTATCCCCAAGTGTGTAGGTACAGAGCCTGGCACATAGCAGATACTTAATGAAGGGTTGCTCATTTGTCTTGACTTGACTCTGCTGGCTCCAAAGGCAATGTACTTCCCATTGTACCACTCTGCTTCTCCTATTGACAGGAATCCTATTTTTAAATTGAATAATGATCATAAAATGATCCTGATTTGAAATAATTCCTTTTTACTTTTATCTCAGGTATATTTTATAGCAGTTATACACATTGTTTTTCTAGGACTTAGCTTCAATACCTGACTTAGTTTCCATTTGTTTTCATCATCATTCATTGGAGCTTTGTGTTCTCCTGACATACCATGATACCCAAAGGGAAAAAGGATTAAACTTTTATTTTAAAAGATCTACAAGATATGTTTGAGGCTTATAAGCCTGACTCATAATAATATCATTATAATTCTTTATCCTTACATAGTACCTTTCATCAAAGGATCTTGAAGCCCTTGAAAACCATAGTTTAATCCTTGCAATGTCACTATAAAGTAGGTATTATTGCCCCTGATTTATAAATGAGGTATCTGGTATTTTAAGTGGTTAGATAGCTTATCCAGAGTCTGCCACCTGATGACAGAGCCCAACTGAACCCCAAACTGAACATCCTTTGGAAGCAGAGGGAAGGCTGTTTTAATAAAGTCATACAACATCTTTTTTTCTATCAAATAGAATCATGTTTTCAACCCACTCTCCAAAAGTATAGTTTAGACCCATTTCATACACATACACACACACACGCACACACACACACACACACACTTGTGTGTATGTATATGTGTGTGTCTTCCCCTCTTCCTTCCCACAGAAATGAGCCACAGAATATTTTCCCCCAATTTTACAAATCCTTGTACATAGATGATGACAAATCTGAAATTGACCCTTAATATGAACACAGAGAATCTATACTCTGTGGTGGAATTTTTAGTTGGAGGATAAAATTTAAGCCCAAGATTTTGGCTTAGGTGATGAGTTTACATAAATTTATAGATGCCAGGGAAGGGAGAAAAAGGGAGGAAGCAAAGGTGTGCCTGTAGGTGCCAGTTTGTGAATATGAGGGGCCACTAGCCTTAGATGGAAAGGATCTCCAGATTGCCAGAAATGAAAAAGATTAATAATAATAACTTATGTTACAAGGTATAGCCCTACGGTCTCTTCAAGGAACCTTTCATCCCACATCATCATGACTGTAACAGATGAATAGAACCTCAGCTTCTCCACATGCGAGATATCATCCGAGGCACTCCAGCCCCTCTTACGCTTAAACAACTACTATATATGCAAGGCATTATGCTAGGTTTTGGGCATTATCCTCAGCACCACCCTGTGAGGCAAGGCAAGTCATATAAGTATTATTCCCTAGAAGCATCTAGGTGGCATAGTGTATAAAGAGCCAGCATTAGAATCAGGAAGAGCTGAGTATAAATCTCTATAGATACTTGCTAGTTGGGTGACCTTGGGCAAGCCACCTCTTTCAGCCTCAGTTTCTTCATCTGTAAAATGGAGATAATAACAGCACCTGGCTTATAGGGTTGTTGTGCAAATCAAATAAGATAATATGTGGGAAGTTCTCTGTAAACCTTAAAATGCCATCTGAATGTTGGCTGTTATTTTTATCCCTATTTTACAGATGAGAAACTTGAGGCCAAGTTCACACAGCTAGTAAATAGCAGAAACAAGACACTAATCCAGGCTGAGTAATCCAAAGTTCAGTGTTCTTTCAACCAAGCCTTGCTAGCCCTCTTTGTGCTTGTTTCTTTTTACAGAATCAAAGTACATTAGAGCTAGAAAGTACCTTACTTAGAAATGATCTTATCCATCCCACACCCCATAATTTTATAGATGAAAAAGCAGGCCACAAAGGTGAAGTGTCCACCCAAGGGGGCAGAGCTGAGACTTAAAAACAGGTGGCCTAACTCCCTGTTGAATGATCTTTCTTATGGCCAATGTTTCCTCACTTCTCTGCCTGCTCTGTACCTACCCTGCCAAGGGTATGATGGAGCCAACCCAAACTGGAACATTTTCAATGTGAGCACTTACACCTCCAAAATGGACAAACATTACAAATCAAGGGTTGCTTTATTCTTTTATTGATTGTCTAATCTTAAGAAAGTGATGAAGAGAATGTACCATAAGTTAAGTTGAATTCAGATTAAACTTGAAAGTTTAGAAAGTGGAAGAGGGAGATGGTTGTTACACATTTACCAGCACACTCCTGCCTAAAACCACAGAGCGCCCTTAATACAGCACTCACTTCCATGCCCACACAAACACACAGACATTCACACACTCACTCACTCACAGGCACACATACATACATACATACTTATATACACACATACATACACATGCAAAACACCATTATCACCATCCAGGATTTGTTGCTGCTGAAACCATTGAAACTTTCTGGGCTACAGGAGATACTTTAGAGCAGGTAGTCTTTTCAGAATTTCTCAAATCACACTCACCTCAACTATTTTTACTGAGGCCTCTTTAGTGAACAGGAAGGGTTCTTTGTGCTATTTATTGGACAATCTCAAGCAAAGGAAAGAACATTATGTTCTTACACACAGACTTTCAGTGGGGAAGGGGGCAGTGCAAAAGAAGAAATCCAGCCAGTGCACACACAAACTACTTATGTTATCATGGGCAGTACACTCAATTTGTTCAGGGAAAAGGCCATTTTCCAAGAATGAAATGTAGCCATCTTGGCTGTGATACTGTGCCTTTAAGATTCTGTCTGGATTAAGTACTTGCTTATTGACTCACATCCAAAGAAAATCATGTTTCTTTTTTCTTGATAGGAGAAGCCAAACCATTCTGAAAATTGCCATGGGAAAGGGATTCATTGGACATCAACTGCTCAGATTTTTAAGCACAGTTCACTTCTCCTAATTTAAACCAAGTTCATGGGAGAAAATTTGAATGCATAGAATGTCATCATAAAGTACATCTTTTTAAAGATGTGTTTTTATAGCTTCTTCCTCGCACTTGTTAACATATTAACATTTAAAAAATATATACAACACACACATATACACATACGCTATGTGTTTATCTCTACAAAGATCCCTGGGAAGAGCCAACTTTATATCACTACCAACAGCACCACATACAGATCTGGATCTGAACTTGGCATCAGTTTAATTTATAAGATTTTTCATTCCTATGAGTCTCATTTGGAATTGATGACTATTTCTATAGTTAGGGAGCCATCTTGTGGTACAGCGTAATCCTGGCAATTCAAAGCTAGATCCCCGCTAAAGAGGAGCCGTTCAATAGAAGCTCTCTTGGATGAGGCTTGGGAATAATTCCTTGTTTGGAGCTAGTAAAGACGATTCCTTCACAATGCACATTCTGAACTAGAGTAGAATACTTAAAGAAGTGTTCTGAATTAGAGTGTGTGAATAATATAGCGAAGAATGGGTAGTGAGGACAGATTTAAGAGCTGACAAGATTCTGAGTTCTGGGAAATTTCCATAGCTATAGCTCAAGCAATAACATGTTCATCTGTCCATGGTCCTAGACAACTAATTTATCAGCAAGGATAGGAAGAAAACTGTCTGGCCTTTTCTGTGTGACAAGAAAACTTTAACAATAGACATGAGACCTTTCACAATTTCCAATAAGTCTCACAGGTCTGAAGACTGGCTACTTTTACTGGGAAAAGGAATTTCAGTAAAGCATGTCAAATTTCTCCTTGTTTTAATGTTTCTGTCAAGTACTGTAGGTTAATGTCAGTGCTACCAGAATGCAGTATTTATAGATCTCCTTCTTGCATAGAATTATCTTCCTTTCAGAGAAACATACAAGAGACAGCCTGGGTACAAGCTTTGTGGCCTTTTTATTTGATATATTCTGGTTTGAATGACAGCTGGGTTTGTTAATTATGACTGCTGGGTATTCTGGAAAAATATAATAAGGATTTTCATCAAATCATTTAAAAGGAATAGAATAATAACATCTGCAAACACTTGGAATAAGTTTAAGACTTCTGTCTAAGGACATGAACAATGGCTTGAGACTCACAATAAACATACATAGGTAGATTTTGTGAAGCTAGAAATTTTATTATGGAAACAAAAATATCCAAAGTTGATTTTTAAAAGGCTCAGTGCCATAACAGAATGTTTTAAAATGTGTTTTGTGGAAGTCGTGAGAGTTAAATAAACCATAACAAATTGATCCGAGTTGTAGGTGTTAAGAAATAATTCAGAATTGTGTCCTCAGGTGACTATTATTCTCACCATGTGAATTAGATGTCAACACGCAAGCTCTGGCCTCATTGTCCTAGAAAGTCTAGTTGCATCTCCCCCTCTGTGTTTTAAGGGGACCCTTTCTCTAATACCATCTTGACCCCCCTATTCCAGTGTGCTTTTCACCTGCATTGTTAATTGCCAGTGATTAGGACCCTAGTGACAATTACCATCAGTTAGCTTTTACAAAGGAGTAGCTTTTACTTTGTAGATGCAGCAAGAATAAACATTTCTTCCCAAGACCTCGGAGGTACACTCTCTTATACCACCCCATTCTCTGGAAAGAATGGACTTAAACTTAAAGTATTGTCTATTCTATCGCACCAAGTTCACTTTCAAGTGCAGCATAATTACTGCTGGATTGAGCTGGGCAGCTCTCTTAGGACTCATCACCATCTAAATTCTGGCACATCCTGGCATGTACTCCAACTCCCAAAGTTCTAGTGGATCACTTTCCAGACCTCTTGAAGCTCAAAAGTCATGGTCATCTGCAACCACCTTTACCTAAAAGCAAGAAAAAATAGACACAACAAAGTCAGAAGCAACAACAGGGCCCCCAATTCAAGGGCCTCATAGCCCCAGCAGGGAATTAAAGGCCTGACTCCTCTTTCCACACTTTCCATACACATTTGATCTTAGGCTCTGTGTCATCTGCTGGCCTTAGCCAACAAATCCTATCCATCCTTCAATAGGGATTGGGTCAGGGTGTGGATTTGTGATTTAATTGATGCAGGGACTTCCCAGTGAGGAATTTTCTCTACCTCTTAAAGCCTTGGAGAAAGTTAATTGTCCAAGGTCACATAGCCAGACACTAGGTGTGAGACATGATATTTGAACCGGGTCTTCCTGGTTCTGAAGTTACTTATCCACTACTACATGCCTCTTCTCAATACCTATCCTTCAAGATGCATCTCAGAACCCACCTGTAAAGCTTCCTTGGATGCATTTTCCAGCCTTTAGTGACCTTGCCTTTGAACTCTTACAGTACTTAGGGTTGATATCACATAGTTTAACAATTAAAACCACAAGACCTGTTGTTTTATTCTTTTATTGCTCAATGTGCTAGGATTATTCTATTTATCTGCTTTTCCTCTCTTCCTCTACTCTCACCCAGTATTGGGTGACCTGAGCGACCGGAGGCATTTTGGATGATCATATATAGAGAACTGGAAGTAATCTTAGAGGCCATTTGGTCTGATGTCTTCTTTTTGCAGATGAGGAAACTGAGGTCCAGAGAGGCTGAATGAATTTCCCAAGGTCATGTAGGTGATAAGTGGCTGAAACAGGATTTGAATTCCATTAATTTGCAAGCTCCTTTAGGGTAGAGATTATCTCTCTTTTTGCATTTTGCCTCTTTTTATATCCCATGTAGCACATTGCCTGGCACTTAGTAGATGCATAATGAATGTTTATTGATTAATTATTGATTAATTGAACTCAGGTCCTCTGACTCCAAATCTAACGCTGAGGAATGTATGTAGGTGGATGGACTTGGAGACTAGCAGAAACTTGGAGAGAGAGAGGAAAAAATAAAAGAACCAGAGGAAAAAAAGCCTTGGTATTAGAGAGTGAAGATGTCTGGAAATTTTGACATTATCTTGCATAGGAGAATTGGCGACAAAATATGGAAAATCCTAGAAACTAGTCTTTATCTTGACTGAGAAACTGTATGTACTATGTAAGGAAGCAAAGGAAAATCATGAGGAATGGCAGGAAATTGGAGGAAGAATCTTCTCCCCTACTTCAGTCCTCTCTACCTACAAGAGAAATGAGTGAAGCTAGGATTTGTGAGGTCCTTGAGAGCGAGGACTCTTTCGGTTTTTTTCCTTGTGATCTGATTAGTAGGGTACTCTATATAGTAAGTGCTTAATAAATGTTTGTTGAATTGACTTAAATTTAATTGAGACCTACAGTGACAAGGAATTTATGTAGATCTTTGGGACCAATGGTTACTCATTCTACGGCCTTTGTTTTGTTTTCTTTCTTTTTAAAAAATTTTTCTATCACACTTAGCACAATGCTTTGCACACAGTGGGTGCTTAATATGTCCTTTTAATTTAATTTAAGGTTATAAACTGCTTTCTTACATCTGGGGAATGTTTTAGTATCCTGAGATATACCATGCATAGATTTTCCTAGGTTTCCTGGGTAGGTACAAATGAGCCAAGGGAAGTGAGAAAATTCCCCAGTCTCTCCCTTCAGTTATAGTCCTCCATCTCCAACTCTTTCTGCCTGGATGTTACACTGGCATCTCAAAGTCAGCTTATCCAAGATGGAATTAATCATCTTCTCTAAATCAGATTCTTCCACTCACTTCCCTATTTCAATTGGTAATTCAATCATTCCCTAGTCAACCAGCCTTAAAATCATTGAGTGAAATAACTCTCAGTTGCCAAATTTGAATCATTCTACTTCTGCTCCATCTCCAACAATTCTTTCCATTCACAGGACAACCATTCTCATCCAGGCTATCTTATGGTGGACTCTCTTTACGTGGACTATTGTAACAGTATCCTAAATAGTCCTTCCCCCTCTAGTTCGTCTTTCAACTGCCAAAAATAGTCTTCTCAATGTATAGGTTTGACAATGTAACACCCCTTTCCCCCAATCAAAAATTATGAGTTGGTGCTTTATCTATCTTAAAAAATAAATACAAATTCCTTAGCCTGGAACTTACAACCCTTCACTAACTGACTTCAACCTCTCTTTCCATATTTATTTTATATTATTCTCCTTTATGCTTTCTACCTTCCAGATCAACTGGACTATAATTATCCCTTCCACATCATGGGGGTTAGGGACACAGTGCCCCCACAATCTGGAAAATCCAAGTAAAATTTTTTGGCCCTCCCTTTGCACCAGAGAAGTCTGAATTTTTTTTAATTTTTCTTTTATGGGGTGTTTACAGTACCTTATTGTAAAATTTGGGTGAAGTATTTGATCATAGGCTCTGTGTCATCTGTTGGCCTTCATGTGTAATCTGCGACTTCTGCAAAATTCCAAAAAAAAATTCCCATTTAATTTCTTATGCTGCTCCATGATATTTGGAAACTGAGATAGGGGAAGTCACACTGTGAAAGGGATAACTGTAGTTAACCCTTCTCTTTCTGCTGACTCCCACCTCCATGAATTTTCTAAGGTCCTTCTTCATCTACATCTTTTGAAAGCCTTCTCTGCTTTTGAGGTTCAGCTCAATGACTACTTTCTCCCTGAAGCCTTCCTTGATAGCTGAAACTGAAGATATTCTCCTCCTTCTTCCAACTTTACAATTTGACGTTGTCTGGATCTCCCTTTTGCCTTGAATACATTCCACCTGGTTAATAAACATCTTTAAAAGCAAACAGTGGTTCCAAAGAGACAATATGGCTTCTCAAGAGCAGGTGATGCCTGACTAAACTAATTTCATTTTTTGCTATGGTTACTAGATTGGTCAGGGAATTCAATAGCTGTTAATTTACCTAGATTTTAACAAATCACTTAACATGGTGTTTCATACTATTTTTATGGATAAGATGGGAAAATGTAGGCAAACTAATAGTTAGGAAGATTTGGAAATGGTTAAATAAATAGGCTAGTTCAGTGTCAAGTTTCAAGGAAGTTTCTAGCAGAGTTCTCCAGAGATCTGTCTTTAGTCCTTTGCAATTTAGCATTTTTATCAGTGACTTGGATAAAGGAGTAAACATCATGCTTATCAAATTTGCATGTGAGGCAAAGCTAAGAGGGGTAGCTAACAAATTGGATGACAGAGTAAGGATCCAAAAAGCTATCAGTAGGATAGAGTGTTGAGCCAAATATAATATGGTAAAATTTGGTAAGGATAAATATAAAGCCTTGGGTTCAAAAAAATCCATCCTGCCAGTTCAAGGAGACATTATGACTAGGAGCAATTGTCTGAAAAATGTTTAGGAGTTTTAGTGGACTTCAAGTTTAATGTAAGTCAGCAACATCCTATGGCCATGAAAAAAATTGAGTTCAGTCTTCAACTGCCTTAAGAGAGGTAAAGACACAATCACAAGTGAGATGACTGTATTTCTGTACTCTGCATTGGTCAGACCACATCTGAAGCATTGTATTCATTTCCAGACCCCTCGTTTTGGGAAGGACATCAGTAAACCAGAAACAACCAGAGGAGGGCCAACAGGATAGTGAGAGGATTCAAGGTCTTGCCATATGCCTAAGATCAGTTGGAGGAATTAAGGATATTTTTCCTGGAGAAGAGAAGACTTAAGGGGTGGGAAGCAGGAGCCCTATGTTGAAGTAGTTGAAGGACTATCTTCTAGCAGAGACAATAAACTAACTTCTGCTTAGTCCCAGTAGGCAGAATGAGAAGTACTGTGTGCAACTAAAATAGGTCACCTATGTCATTTCTAAGGCACTGTCCAGCTCTCAGGCTATGATCCCAAATTGCAAAGAGGCAAACTTAAATATAATAGAAGGGAAAACTCTCTAATTTTCTACCTAAAAGAGCTGCCCAAAAGTGCAATGGAATGTCTTGGGAAGTAGTAGATTCCTCCTCACTAGAGGTTTTCAAGCACTGGCTGGATGGCTAGTTGTTAGGTATGACATAGGGGCAAGTTTTGTTCCTATCTTGTCTCCATCCTTGTCAATGATATCCTTTTGAATATCTTGGGTCATACCTAAGATGAGAATAGCTCTTCCTTTGAGTTACCTGTCTTTCATTTCCTGATTTGTTTTCTTAGAAATCTTGGAAGTGATCTCCTCACTGACATTTAATTGAAACAAAAAAGATTGTATTCTGTCTGTTGGATTAACTGGCCTCTAAGGTCTTTTCCAACTCTGAGATTGAGAGATAACACTTGTGATACTTATTTACGTACATGTGTAACCCATATTTCCTCCCCTAATAATCACCAATAAATAAATTGTAAGAACCTTAAGTGTTAGGACTATATTGTTTTCCATTATTGTAAGGGCTTAATTAACATTTGCTGAGTTGAAAGGAAGTGATCCTGGCCCTTTGTGCAAAGAAAGTCTCCCCACAGTACCTAGGCTAATATTGAGCACATAACAGGTACTTGATGATTATTTATTAATTGATTCATTAAAATGATTATAACAGGCAGCTCCTCAAAGCAAAATTCTGAAAGGCAAATTTTGTCTTAGCCATTGTTCCCTCTTTTCCTGTGCCTGGCAAATAATAAACACTAAATAAATAAATGTCTTTTCATTCATTCTTCCAATTTTAATAATCCTTCCCACCCCCAAACAATCCAGTACCCTACTGATATTCTATAGCTTCCTGTGTCCTTCACTCTAATTTTAAACCCTACCTACAAGCCTATTCTTCCCAAATAAGGTCCCATGTTCCCAACTCCCTTTACTTGATCAAAACTTTCATTCAGACCCTAGCTTATCTAATCATACTCAACTAATTCATCCCAAGATGTTAATGGCTGATAATGGCTCTTGGGCTCATAGTCCTATAGAGAAAGGGACCTCAAAGGCCATGTAGTCCAACCCCTTCATTTTACAGATGAGGCACTAAAGCCCAGGGAGGTTAAATCACTTGCCCAAGGTCACACAGATCATATGTATACAAGATGCTCACCCTCCTAAGGTTTTTAAAAAGGAATTTCTGGAGACATAATGCCTTAGCCAAAAGGAATGAATCTTTAATAACAGAATTTTCAGACTAATAGTGGATGTATTATGGATCATAGGATTATAGATTTAGAGCTTGATGGAACTTCAGAAGTCATCTGGTCCAGTCTCCTCATTTTTATGGTTAAGAAAATTGAGACTTGCTCAATTATTATCTACAAAGGTAGATAAATAAACTGACCTAGATGATGCGATTTTAAGGATATTGGAGGAAGATCGTCACTCATAGTTCATCTATCAGTTCATCACAGGATCTAAAATTCAACCACTCAAGATTCTTTTGGTTTAAGGGTGACTCGACCTATTACCTTGTAAACTCAACCTATTATCTTTTAAAATCTAGAACCCCCATACCTCATTAAATTCCATTTGCCACCAGCTGCTTTGCTTGTTTTTACTACACCATCATCATCATTTCCTCCCTCCCCACCTCCCCAAAATAAGTTCATCACCAGAAAACTCATCATCATGGAGATTGCTTCAGCTTTGGTATACATACCTCATTAGTACCCTCAGTTGCTTCTGTCGTTCTGACTGGAGGACTAGAGGGCAAAGCAAAAAACTCCTCCCATAGTCTCCCTTAATAGAGGTCAAAATCCTTTCCATCAGTTCATTTGCCACCAGCCGTTCTGTTTGATTTCAACTCCACCACCACCACCATCATCATTATGCCCCTGTTACTGGGTGCCCTCTGGCACCCTCTCCACCTCCTTTTCAACTTCCTTTTGTGTATTGTCTTCTTGCATTTGATTTTGAGTTCCTAGAGGGCAGGGACTATCATTCTTTTTCTTATTTTCATCCCCAGTAGCTTAGCACAGTGCCTGGCACATAGGAGGTATTTAATAAATGTTATCTCATCATAAATTGTTATCAGTTGATGACATCTTCTTCTTGAAAATTAGTTTGCTTTTTAAATGTGTTTTTGTTTCTATCTGTCGCTTCCCAATATTCTCACTCTAATATGACCCTCCCTTGTAATAACAGTGCAATTAGGCAAAATAAACCAATATATTGATGATGCCTGACATTTCACAACTCCTTCCACTACTTTACTCCCTTGAAAAGAGGGAGGCATGTTTCATCATCAATCTTTGTAAGCTGGTTTATCAGATGCTTTCCAGCAACAGCTTGATGAGGCTCAAAAGTGAGAAAGAAAAGGCAGATCCAAATAAATTTTGGAGAAAATAAAACCTCATGGAACATTTTCACAAAGGTCCAAAAAGGTACAAGTAAAAGTCTTGACTAAGAATATATATAAAAGAAAGTGGGAATCCTTCCCTTTCCCTCCTTCCCAAGAAGAGTTGTAATAGTCTTCCAATGGGGGAAAAAAAGAAAACTTTATAAATGAGATGACTGTGAGGAAAGTTTAAATTTTCATTCAAGTCTCTTTCCATACCAGATATTTCTTTCTAGACAAAGATCTTATCAATTTAATAATGAGTGTGGGAAAAGTTTCAGTCTCAATCCAAACCCTATTCAATATAAGAAAAATGTGCCCTGTAGAGAAACTATTTAAATATAATGAATGTAGGAAATATGTTGGTTGGAAGTGAGACTTTATTCAGCATCAGAGAATCCATATAAAAAAGGGGACCCTACAAATGTACCATATGTAAAAATTGGTTCAGTTGAAACTCCCATATTATGCAATACCATAGAACCCACACTGGGGACATGTGAAAGTGTTATGTGGAATATGAAGACATGAGAATCCATTCAGAAGAATTTGTAAATGCATTGCCCATCCTTGTCATCAATCTATATTTTTGAGTGTATTCCAGCAGAGGCTCAATGATGACTTGTTAGGGATGGCACAGAAAGATTCTTGTTCCTTTCTTATCCCCATCCTTGTCAATGACATATTCTTTTGAATATCTTGGATCATACCTAGGGCAAGGCCAGTACTTACTTTGGGCTACATATCCTTCATTTCCTCATCTATTTTCTTAGAAATTATGCCATCCTTCATAATGTTATTTAATTGAAATGAAAAGATTATATTCTATCTTGGGGGGGGAGGAATATATTGATGACAGGTGAAAAGAAGTGAACTGAAGGGATAGGTTTAGAGAAGGAGTGGTTCCTTAGGGAGAGCAGCCTTACAGCAAAGTAGGGGGCTCTGGTTAGTCATGCTTTGGGAAACGGAGGGGCAGGAGGACAGGTGCCCCAGGAAGGAGACAAAGGGTGAAGAGGAGGTTAGAAGATCCCAAAGGCAAACTTCACCTGCTTCATTATTTTATTGTAAGCCATCACTGAGCTTCTGTGAAGATTAGCAGCTCTTACGCGAGTCATTCAAACTGGGAAACTACTGGGGGATACAAGTCTACATAAAAACTTATTGTCTAGGCTATTCATTTAGTACACATCCCCTACCAATTCATAGAATCATTATTAGTGTGCTGATCTTACCAAAAGACTATGGTCCTTGAAGTCAGAGTATTTAATACACGTTACTTCTTATGGATGGTGACTTGGGCACTATCATCTGATGCTAAGATTGATATTGTCATTTCATGCTGGGAAGACAATTACTTTTAAAAGTGTTTTCCAGACACTCCAGTAGTTCGAGAATCCTTGAGTTCCTCCCTGCTGTTCTATCTCTACCGATGCAAAATGAAGCCCTTCCATGACTTAGTAGATGGTTCAATGTGTTGTTGAGGCTAAGACAATTCAGCAAGTCAAGTCAACAAGCATTTATTAAATTCTAAGACCCAGGAACTGTGTTAAGTGCTAGCAATACAAAGAAAGGCAAAAATAACCTTTGCCCTCATGGAGTGTACATTCTAATGGAGGAGAGACAACATGCTACACACACACACACACACACACACACACACACACACACATGGTAAATTAGAGGGAATATCAGAGGGAAGACATTACCATTGAGAGGAACTGTGAAAGACCTCACAGAATCTGAGTTTTAAATTGAGACTTGAAAGAAGCCAGGGCAGTGGTCATGCAGAGATAAGCTGGGAGTGAACTCAAGGTATGAGGTCAGTAAATGTCATGTGCAAGGAACAGCAAGGTGGCCAATTTCACTGGATCATAGAGTACATAGAGGAAAGGAAAGTATAAAATTGGAAGAATAAGAAGGGGCCAGATTGACAAGGGATTTAAAATTCAGAGATATTCTTTGATTCTGGAGTTAAGAGAGGGCCACTAGCATTTACTGAACTGTGTGGGGTGGGGGGAAAGGAGTGGAGAATGGTGACATGGGCAGGGTCAGATTTGTACCTTAGGAATATCGCTTTGGCAGTTAAGTGGAGGATGGACTAATATAGGGAAAGACTTGAGGTGAGGAGACTAAGTAGAAGATTATTGCAATGGTCCAGGTATGAGGTAATGAAGGTATGTGCCAGGACAGTGGCAATGTCAGAGGAGAAAAGTCAGCCAGCCAGTCAATAAACATTTATTAAGCACTTATTATATGATACCATGCTAAGCACTGGGGATACAAAGAAAGGTAAAAGACCGTCCCTGCTCCCAAGGAGGTAACAGGCAACATATAAACAACTGTGTACAAACAAGCTATATAATACAAGACAAATTAGAAATAATCAAGAGAAAGAAGCCACTAGAATTAAGAGGAATTGGGAAAGCCTTCCTGTAGAAGATGGGATTTTAGCTGGAGCTTGAAGGAAGTCAGGAGGCTAATATGAGAAAGGAGAGAGTCCTAGGCATGAGGGACAGTCAGTGAAATATCCAGAGTTGGAGGATGGAGCATCTTGTTCAAGGAATAGGAAGAAAGCCAATGTCACTGAAACAAAGAAAGAATATGTAGGGGCAAGTAAGGTGTAAGAAAACTGAAAAGGTGTTGGGTGGGGGACAGGTTATGAAGGATTTAGAACACCAAACAAGATTTTATATTTGATCCTGGAGTTAATAAAGAGCCACTGGAATTTATTAAGTAGGGGAAAATATAAGAGAGATGTTATTAACATAGAGTCAACAAGAGTTGTTAACAGATTGGAAACGGGGAGTGAAGAGTCAATAATGACACTTAATTTGCAAGTCTGGGTGAGTGGAAATGCCCTTGACAGTAATAGGTAAGTTAAAAATGGTTGGAGTCAGTGGGGAGGGGGAAAGGTAGTGAAGCTAATTAGTTCAGTTTTGGACATGTTGAGTTTAACAGGACTGTGAGACAGACAATTCAAGATGTCAGATATGCAATTGGTGATATCAGCCTAGGAGTCAAGACAGAGGTGTTAAGACTGGATTAATAGAGCTACAAATATCTACAGAGAGAGGTCATTGAATGTATGGGACCTGAGGAGATTACCAAGTAAAAGAAAATAGAAGGAAAATAGAAGAGGACCCAGGACAAAGCCTTGGAGGACATCTATGGTTATCAGGTGGGAACCAGATGGAGATCAAGGAAAGGCAACTGAGAGAAAGCAGATAGAAGAACAACCAGAAAAGAGCAGTGTCATATAAACCTAGAAAGAAGAGAGTATCAAGGAGAAGAGGTTGATTGACAGTATCACAGACTGCATAGAAGGCAGAAAGAATGAGATTTGAAAAGGCCATTAGCCTAAGAGTGCAGATCAAAGTTTATTTTCTTTGCTTTCTTTATTACTTTTTTTTTGAGGGGGGGGAGCAAACATGGTTGAAGCAAGATTTTTTTTTATTGACTATATATAGTTGTAATGAGTTTCATTTTTATTGATTTCTCAATAGCTGGGGGATGGGAAGTGGGAAGAAGAGATTTCAGAATTAAAATACAATGAAACAGAATTTTTTTAAAAGGCCATTAGAGCTTGACATGATCGTACAATCCTATAATCCTTGCTAAGGGGGAGCTAGAAGTTTGGGGACAGTGGTAGGACCAGGTTGTCCTAAGTATGGGCAAATAGGTTGGAAATGAAACAGGAAAGAGAAAAGAAGGGAGAGGAAGAGAAGAAGCGGGTAAGACAGGGGAGGAAGGGGAAGAAACAAAGGGGAAAAGAGGGAACGGGGATAAGAAAAGAAAAAGCTTGGCAATTAAGAGATATTTGGTAACTTTGTAGAAAGAAGATTTAGTTGAGTAATAAGATCAAAAGCCAAACTGCAAAGAATTAAAAAAAATTGAGAAAAGAGAAAGTGGAGGCAACTATAGTAGATGGCCTTCTCAAGGAGTTGCCACAAAAGGGAGAAGAGAAATAGGATGAGATCTAGTGGAACTGGATGGATCAAGTGAGGGTTTTTTAAGGATGGGAGATGAGATTGTACACACAGACAATAAGAAAGCAGGCAGTAGATAGGGAAAGATTAAAGATTAGTAAAAAAGCAGGGAAGATAAAAAAGGGTTAGGGAAAGGAGAGGGCAATCTACCAGAGGATACAAGATAGAATGGGATCAATGGTCCAATTAGAGAGGCTTGCCTTGGGCAGGAGAAGGGCAACCTCCTCATGTGAGGAAAGAGAGTAGGGGAAGACATCCAAGTTATGTGAGAGGAGAAGGTAGAAGAGAGAGCTCTCTGTGAATAATCTTAATTTTTTCGGGGAAGTATGAAGCAAGGTTCTCAGCAAGAGGGTGGGAGGAAGGGTGCCACAGGAGATTGGAGAGGGCAATTCATTACCTTGTGGCTAACCCCCTGGGGCAGACCTCTCCAAACTTTCCTAGGCTGCAATGTAAGATCCCCTGCAGGGCAAAAGCCATTCCAGGTGAGTAGAACATGCTCCTAATGGGCAAAGCCTTAGAGAACCCAAAGGCACTACCTGACAATGAGTCATCAGAATAAGACTCAGAGAAATTCTTATAAATTGTGAGATAGAATGGTTTCTATTTAAACTCCATAGCCAATTTTGTCTTATCTAAAAGCTGATAATGGAGTTATTTCATTTATCCATTTCCTTGTGTTCTTTTGCTATCTTCTACTGGGTGATCACTTTGCATCTTGTAATCACTTCCCAGAGAAGTCAGGCAAGGGCATAAAGAACCAGTAGAATCTGCATGATTTGAGTCTACTTTGTAGAGGGCTCCAGGAAAAGTTCTGGTAGAACAAGAGACCAACTCTTGGATGCAAGGAAGTTTGGCAAAGAATTTTTGGCAAAGGTACTGTGGTCTTTTGAAAAGAGGAGGACTTCTGGTGCCATAATGGCAGAGTGAAGAAGGAACCCTTTGAAGCTCTCCAAAATTCCCCTCTAAATAACTAAAAAACCACCTCAGAATTGGTCTAGGAGCAGGGAAGCAGCTTGCCAGCCTGGTAAGAAAGGTCTGTTTCAATGGTGTAGGAGGGGAGCAAGGTCCAAGAACAGTAGCAGCAGCAGCAGCAGCAGCAGTGGGGGGTGGGGGTAGAGAGGGAGGAGGAGGCATAGCCTCATAGCAGGGGGCCTGCAGCAGGGCTCCATGCCAGAGGCAATCCACCAGTGAGGCCCTACCCTCTGGCCAACCAGCAGCCCCTAAGGCAAATGAATGGTCTGTGTAGAGAGTAGCAAGGCCCCAACCTATAGTCTTTACCCCCAGCATAAGCCACCAGGGAGGCCTTGACCCCATTGCTGACCAGTAAGGAAGCCCTGCCCCAGGGCTGGCAAACAGCAAGACCTTGCCCCTGGGTCCTACCAGCAAAGAGACCCTGTTTCCATAGCAACCCAACAGCAGAGCCCCACCCCTGGGACAGACCAGCAGCTAAACCCCAAAGCCAGGGGAGTCCAACAGGGAGACCCCACCACCCCATAGTACAACCAGAAGGGAAGCCTACCTTCCAGAGGAAGCAAGGAGCTAAACACTGAAGCCAATTAAAACCAGCAGTAAGACCCAGAGCTCCAGCCTCCAGTACAGGACAAGAGAGCAACTCTCATATAAAAACATGAAGTCTCACAAAAAAGACAGAAACAACAAAACAAGCAAAAAGACAAAAACAACCAAAAACAACCAAAAAAGGGCTTGACTATAGAAAGTTACTATGGTAATAGGGAGGATCAAGACATAAACTTAGAAGAGGACAATGGTGTCAAAATGGCTACATGTAAAGCCTCAAAGAAAAATGTAATTTGGTCTCAGGCCCAAAGAGAATTTTTGAAAGAGCTGAAAAGGGATTTTAAAAAGCAAATTAGAGAAGTAGAAAAAATTGGGAAAGGAAGTGAGATTAATGCAAGTGAATCATAAAAAAAGAATCAATAGCATGGGAAAAGATATACAAAAATTCACCAAGGAAAATAACACCCTAAAAAATAGAGTTGCCAAATGGAAAAATACAAAATCTCACTGGAAGAAAATAATTCCTTAAAATTAGAACTGGGCAAGTGGAAACTAATGACTCTGAGATGTCAAGAAACAATAAAAGTAAAGCAAAAAAAGTAGTTAAAAAAAGAAAAAAAATGTGAAATTTCTCATTGGAAAAACAACTGACCTAGAAAATAGATCCAGTAGAGATAATGTAAGAATGATTGGACTACCTAAAAGCTATAATTAAAAAAAAAAGCTAGACAACATTTTTCAAGGAATTATCAGATAAAACTGTCTTGATGTGGTAGAACTAGAAGGCAAAACAGAAATTGAAAGAATCTACTGATCATTGCCTGAAAGAGATCCCAAAATGAAAACTCCCAGAAACATCATAGCCAAATTCTAGAACTCACAGATCAAGGAGGAAGTATTGCAAGCAGCCAAAAACAAACAATTCAAATATCATGGATCTACAGTCAGGATTACACAGGTTTTGCAGTTTCCACCTTAAGGAACTGGAGGGCTTGAAATAGGACATAGTGGAAAACAAAGGAGTTAGGATTTCAACCAAGAATCACCTACCCAGCAAAACTGAATATAATCTTTCAGGGGAAAATGGACATTTAACAAAATAGAGAATTTTCGAGCATTTGTAATTAAAAAAACAGAACTGAATCAAAAATTTGACCTCTAAATATAAGACTCAAGGGAAACATAAAAAGGTAAAAAAAGAAACAAAAAAGAGAATACATAAGAAATTCAATAAGGTTAAACTGTTTATATTTCTACATGTCAAGATGATATTTGTAACTCTTAACAACTTTATTGCTATAAGAGCAATTGGAAGGAGTATATGTAGACAGAGGCTGTGGATATAAACTAACTTTGATGGGATGATACCAAAAAAATAAATAAATAAAACAAAATAAAGAGGTGAGAAAGAAAATTGCATTGGAAGGAGGGGGGGGGATTAAATGGAGTAAATTATCCCACATAAAAGAAGCATGAAAGAGTTATTATAATGGAGAGGAAGATGGAGAAGTCAGTGGTGGCAAAACTTAAACCTTACTCTCAACAAAACTGGATCAAAGAAGGAATAACATACATACTCAGTTGGATATAGAAATCTATCTTACCCTATAAGGAAGCAAATAAGGGTGAGGACAATAGAAGAGGGAGGGAGGACTGATAGAAAGGGAGGGTATAATGGATAAGGTGGTGATCAGAAGCAAAACACTTATGAGGAGGGAATGGTTTAGGGGTGAAGCTGAGGGGGTATAAACAAGAGAAAATAGCATGGAGGGAAATACACAGTTATGATAAATGTGAATGGGATGAACTCACCCATAAATCAGAAGCAGATAGCAAAATGGATTAAAAATCAGAATCCTACAATATGTTGTTTACAAGAAATACATTTGAAGCAGAGCAATACACACAGGGTAAAGGTAAGGGACTGAAGCAAAATCTATTATGCTTCAGCTGAAGCAAAGAGAGCAGGGGTGGCAATCAAGATCTCAGACAAAGCAAAAATGAAAATAGATAAAGAAGGAAACTATATTTTGCTGAAAGGTGCCATAGACAAAGTCATATCAATACTAAATATATATATATGCACCAAATAGTATAGCATCTAAATTTCTGAAGAAGTTGAATGAGTTATAAAAGGAAATAGATAACAAAACTATATAATGAAGGACCTCAACTTTCCCCTCTCAGAACTAGATAAATCTAACCAAAAAATAAGCAAGAAAGAAGTTAAGAAGGTGAATAAAATTCTGGAAAAGTTAGATATGATAGATCTCTGGAGAAAATTGAATGGGAATAGAAAGGAATATACCTTTTTCACACCAGTACAAGGAATAAATGGTGTATTCCTTAAAATAACAAGTAGCATCTACCTAAAACCTTTAGTAAGCATCATATGTAATAGGGACAAGCTAGAAGCATTTCCAATAAGATGGGGGGTGAAACAAGGATGTCCATTATCACAACTTTTGTTCAATATCATTAGCTTTAGCAATAAAAAAAGAAAAAGAAATTGAAGGTATTAGAATAGGCAAAGAAGAAACAAAGCTATCACTCTTTGCAGATAATATTAGGATATACTTAGAGAATCCTAGAGAATCAAGTAAAAAACTACTTGAAATAATAAACAACTTTAGCAAAGTTGCAGGATATAAAATAAACCCACATAAATCATTGGCATTTCTATATATTACCAACAAAGCCCAACAGCAAGAGATAGAAAGAGAAATTTCATTTAAAGTTACTATAGACATTATAAAATATTTAGGAGTCTACCTACTGAAACAAACCCATGAACTATATGAACACAATTACAAAACACTTTCCACACAAAGTCAGATCTACATAATTGGGAAAACATCAGTTGCTCATGGGTAGGCCGAGCTAATATAATAAAAATGACAATTCTACCTAAGCTAATTTACTTATTCAGTGTCATACCAATCAAACTACTAAAAAATTATTTTATAGAGCTAGACAAAACAATAACAAGATTCATTTGGAATAACAAAAGGTCCAGAATATCAAGGGAACTGATGAAAAGAAATACAGGGGAAGGTGGCCTAGCCATTCCAGATCTTAAATTGTATTATAAAGCAGCAATCATCGAAACTACTTGATACTGGCTAAGAAATAGAGGGGTAGATCAGTGGAATAGGTTAGTTATGCAAGACACAGTAGCCAATGACTACAATAATCTACTTTGTTAAACCCAAAGACCCCAGCTTCTGGGATAAGAACTCACTATTTGACAAAAACTGTTGGGAAAACTGGAAAAGAGTATGGCAGAAACTAGGCATAGACCAAAATCTCACACCTTATACCAAAATAAAGTCAAAATGGGTTCATGATTTAGACATAAAAACTGATACTATAAGCAAACTAGGAGAGCAAGGAATAGTTTACCTATCAGATTTATGGAGAACAGAAGAATTCATGACCAAACAAGAGATAGAGTACATTACAAAATGCAAAATGGATAATTTTGATTACATTAAATTGAAAAATTTTTGTACAAACAAAGCCAATGGAACCAAGATTAGAAGGAAAGTAGAAAATTGGGAAAGAATTTTTACAACTAATGTTTCTAATAAGGGCCTCATTTCTAAAATATATAGAGAATTAAGTCAAATTTATAAGAATCCAAGTCATTCCCCAATTGATAAATGGTCAAAGGATATGAACAGGAAGTTTTCAGATGAAGAAATTAAAGCCATCTATAGTCATATGAAAAAATGCTCTAAATCACTATAGATTAGAGAAATGCAAATCAAAACAACTCTGAGGTACTACATCACACCTATCAGATTGCCCAACATGACAAAACAGGAAAATGATAAATGTTGAAGATGTGGGAAAGTTGGAGCACTCATGCATTTTTGGTGGAGATGTGAAATGATCCAACCATTTTGGAGAGCAATTTGGAACTACACCCAAAGGGCTATAAAATGTGCACACCCTTTGACCCAGCAATAGCACTTCTAGGGCTGTATCCCAAAGAGATCATACAAATGGGAAAAGGACCCACATGTACAAAAATATCTATAGCAGCTCTTTTTGTTGTGACAAAGAATTGGAAATTAAGGGAATGCTCATCAATTGGGGGAAGGCTGAACAAATTGTGGTATATGAATGTGATGGAATACTACTGTGCTATAAGAAATGATGAACAGGTGGACTGTAGAAAAACCTATAAAGACTCGTATGAACTGATGCTGAGTGAAGTGCGCAGAACCAAGAGAATGTTGTACACAATAACAGCCATGCTGTGCAATGATAACATTGATAGACTTAGCCCTTCTCAGCAATGCAAGGATCTAAGACATCTCCAAAGGTCTCGTGATAGAAAATGCTATCCACACCCAAAGAAAGAACTATGGAGTTTGAATGCAGATTGAAGCATAGTATTTGCTATTTTTTTCTTCTGTTTTGTTTTATTTCCTCTTTCTGATACCTCCTCCTATTGGTTCTAATTTTTCCTTACAACGTGACTAATGTGGAAATATGTTTAATAAAAATGTATATGTATAGCCTATCTCGGATTATGAGCCATCTTGGGGAGGGAGGTGGAGAAAAATTTAAAACTCAAAAGCTTATGGAAGTGATTGTTGATAAGTCAAAATAAATTAATAAAAAATAAAGTTAAGGGGGCAGCTAGGTGGTGCAGTGGATAGAGCACCGGCCCTGGATTCAGGAGGACCTGAGTTCAAACAGGGCCTCAGACATGTAACACTTACTAGCTGTGTGACCCTGGGCAAGTCACTTAACTCCATTGCCTAGCCAAAAAAAAAAAAAAGTTAAAAAAACCGTGCATATGCTTGTATCCAGCAATAGCACTGCTAGGCCTATGTCCCAAAGACATCCAAAAAAAGGGAAAAGGACCTTTTTATACTAAAATATTTATGGCAGCTCTTTCGTGGTGGCTAGGAATTAGGAATCAAAGGAATGCCTATCAATTGGGGAATGGCTAAACAAGCTGTGTTATATGATCATAATGGAGTATTATTGTGCTATAAGAAATGACATGCAGGATGATTTCAGAAAAACCTGGAAAGACTTACATGAACTGATGCACAGTGAAGTGAACAGAACCAGGAGAATGTTGTACACAGTAACAGTAACAAGAACTGTGAATGACTTAGCTATTCTCAGCAATACAATGATCCAAGAAAACCCCAAAAGGCTACTGATGAAGCATACTATCCAAGTCCAGAGAAAGAACTGATATTGATTGAATACAGATGGAAGCATGCTATTTTCACTTTCTTTCTTTCTTTTTTTCTTTTATTTGAGACTTCTTGTACAAAATGACTAATATGGAAATGTTTTACATAATTGCACGTATATAACCTATATCTGATTGCCTACCATCTTAGAGAAGGGAAAGGGGACAGAAGGATAGAATTTGGAATGTAAAACTTTAAATAAAAATGTTAATAAAATTTTTAAAAAGAATGAAAAGAGGGTAAGACATGAAGTCAGGAAACTAGAACTTGACCCTAGACTTTGACTTTTTAGCAAGCATTTATGGAACTCTCGTTATGAGATAAGCACTATGCTAGGTACTGGGGATGCAAAGACAAAAATTAAAGCAATACCTGCCCTCAAGGGGCTTATAGTCTCCTAGAATAACTCTGTATAAGACCCATAGATTAAGAGGCAAAAGAGAGGTTAGAATCTACCTAACCCCTCATTCTAAAGGTGAGGAAACAGGCTCAGGATGACAGAGGTTAAGTGGCTTGTATACATACATACATACATATATATAGATAGATAGATACATACATACATACATATATATACACACACACATATATATACATATATATATATATATATATTAGGGGTATGGTAGGAAAAATGCTTTCTTTGGGTTCTGACAGCTTGAGTTTGAATAACCACTGTGCCATTTACTGCCTCTGTGAGTTTCAGCAAATCATTTCTCTTTGACCCTCAGTTTTCTCCTCTGCAATATGAGGGGACTCAACAAGCTGGCTTCTAAGGGCCCTTCCAGCTTGAGCTTTATGACTTTATGACTTCTAAAGGTTCTTCCAGCTTTGAATCTATGATGTTATGTCTATGGACTTCAGTTTCCTTCTCTGCAAAATGGGAAATAATACTTATACTACTCACAGTACTAGTGGGAAGAATGTACATTGCAAATCTTAGAGCATTATAAATATTTAAGTTATCAGTATTGTAACTATTGAATTAATTTAATAATTGCCTCTTCTCTGCCTCATTCCCCTCATTTTCCAAGGATAATTAAAACTTACACACTGGAGATAATAAATAAGACCAAAAAAAAAAAACCCTCTCTGGCCAATCTAGTAGAAGTTCATGAGATGGTAATTCTTTTAATAGTCCAAAGTTTCATTTCATAGTGGGGTCTTCAATTATGGCATAAGAAAGCAGTTGAGAGAAGAAAACACAAAAATATTTCATGCAAAATGTAAATGAGAGAAATTTTGTTTTACTTGAGTAATCCTATGAAGAGCATCAAATGTCAGCTAATGACTGTCTGCCCACATGCCCGTGAAAAAATGGAAAGAATGAAGAAAAAGAGCAAGCCCAAACACTAGTGATCTGTGGATGCAAATTAAGTAATTCACAGAGCAAGCAATTCGAACGAGACCGGCTGTCATTTTGTTTGTGAAATTGTCTGGCTTCCTCAGCATCTTCCTTTCCATCATCAAGGTAAGTAGATTTTATGCACCGTTTGTTATCAGGCTAATTTCTAGCCCCTTTGTGTATTGAGTAAATATAGAAACTACAATAGGATTAAATTTTTTAAAATGCACTTTCATTTAAAAATTTTGCTTCCTAAACTAAAATGAACAAGCACATATTAATTTTCAAATTACATGCTTAAAAAAAAACCACCTCTACTAGCTCTTTACTTACGATAGTCATCTCAGTGTGATTCAACTGTGTGCTTCCTACACTGAAAAATGAAGTGTTCTAATGAGGATTGGTTAGCCAAGTGCTGCTCATCTCTTGTTCAAATATGACCTCAGCCATATTTGAAGAAAAAATCTAAAGCTGTCCTTTTCCAACAAAAAAAAAAAAAAAGAGTGAGGGAGTAGAAGGGAGACGAGCTTAGTAATCATTTAACCTTCAAAAATAAATGAAAAAAAGTTAGTATAGATAACAGCAAAATTTTAATTTAACAAAATATCGATTTTTTTTGAAGGATATCTCTTCTTTCTGAACCAATTCTTTTAACTTCTATGGTTTCATTTTGACCCAGGCTGAGACATAGTGCAAAACTACTAAAACAATTCATCTCTTCATTTTAACTCAAAAACTAATTGACTTAGATAAGAATTTTTAAATGAGGTTCTATACATTTTTATTGGAGAGGAACAATGGATTTTTTTATTAAAAAAAGGAATTTTGTAAGAGGTGTAATTCTTAGTATATAATATACTTAATTAAATTTAGAATTTTAAAAAGCTGTGCAATTTTCTAAACAAAATAAATTGTATTGCATTATTTTCAAGTCTTCAATTGTTTATTAAATCTATGTGAAAAAAAACTATAGAGCATATTTTTGCAGTGTAGCCACTTTTAATGCCCAAATCATCATTTTTTCATCAGATTGTATATGTTCATTTAGAAACCAAGTCTCTCAATGAAGTTTTAATCTTTAACCAATAGTGTTAGTGATAGTAATTGGCAAATCAGAAGAAAAGATAAAAGATGAGAAGATATTTAGTTTAATTATAGCCATTCCCTCCTACATATTCAAGCAAGATGTCAACTGAAAAACAAAAGACCGATGGACAAAAGACTCTAATAATCATAATTTCTTAAAGAAGTTTAAGTGATGCGAAGTAGTAGCTACATGAGGAGACATAATAAAGCTAGCAACTGCTCTCAATCAGGAAAGACTTGAACTCTTTGTCCAATAGAGAGGCCTGGCAGTCAAGGACAAAATAAATTGAGTACAAAATAATTTGCAAAACATGACTAAGAAGCATGGTGAAAGATTACCGCATCATTACTTCCCAAACAGCATAAAACATCATGGTGTGATAGGAAAAATGCTGGCTTTGGAGTTAGAAGGATGGAATCCTGACTTTGCCACTTGACTACCTGTATGACCATGGATAAGTCATTTGATTTCCCTTAAACAGGAGTTCTTAACCTTTTAATGTCATGGAACACCTTGGCAGTTTGGTAAAACCCATGGAACTCTTCTCAGAAGAATGTCTTTAAAGGAAATGATAAATTTCAGTTAGCAGCTAATGAAAATAAAGATGTAGTTTTTTTCCCCATCCAAATTCAGAGACCTCCTAAAATCTATGACAGACCTGCTCTAAAGCTCAGTTTCCTCACCCATAAAATGAGAGGGTTGGAGTAGATGACTTAAGTCCCTCCTAGGTCTAGATTTATTATCCTCTGAAGATTCAGAGGTAGATTCATCTTTCTTAGTTCAAATCTAGTCTCAGACACTGACTAGCTGTGTGATCCTGCTCAAGTCACTTAACCCTGTTTGCCTCAGTTTCCTCATCTGTAAAATGAGCTGGAGAAGGAAATGACAAAACCACTCTAGAACAACAAATAGATCTGGAATGAGAAAGACCTACCAGCATTTTTAGAATGATTTTTTTTTCTCATCAGTGATGATAATGATGACTGAGCACCACTACATTTGGACTTTACCATAACAGTGCATGATGTATGTGGTAACAACAGTTAGGAAGAATAGCTGGATATGACTACACATAGAAGAATTTACTGCTGGAGAAGACTCAGTTTTAAGGGTAATCAGGAATTGAGTTTCTAGATATCTTTAAAAGGAGAGAGAGATCCCAAAAGAATGGAAAAGATCCAACCTGACAGTTCAAGAGAGTTAAAAAGGGAGAATTGATGGCATCAACAATCAACCATATGCCAACATCTCTACAAAATCTGCATGAAAATAATCCACTTGTACATAGAAGATATGGTTGATGTAAACATGAAAAGGGAACAGAAAGCTTTTCTTAAACTTCTACAGAAGACTACATCTACCTCTTTATTATGGTCAACCAACTGACTGAAAGGTCAGTAGAAAAGAAGATTTATTGGAACTATTTTGTTGGGCTTTAAAAAAAAAGCATTTGACTTGAAGAACAAAAGTTAAGGCTCTCCTCTATTCTCTCTATGATGTTTCCTATCTTATAGAAGTATCCAAGTCTATGACAGATGTAACATAGTTTAAGATTCAGTATGGTTTAATGGAAAGAGTACTGGGCTTGTCCTGGCTCTGACACCAGTTCAACATGAAAGAGTCGCTTTGCCTTTGAACCTCAGTTTCCACATCCATAAAATGGAGATAATAACTGAACAATCTATCTCAAAAGGTTGTTGTGAGGAAAGTATTTTGTAAACCTTAAATCCAGTGGCTTTGTTTCAGTCTCATATTCCTTGACCTTTCTGATGTATCCTACTGTTGACTACTTTCTCCTTTTTCTCTTGACTTCCCTGGCACTATCATCTGTGCTTCTCTAACCATCCTTTCTCTGGCTACCTCTCTGGTTCATCTTCCTTTTCCCACAACATAGGTATCCCCCAATGTTCTGTCCTCTACTTTCTGTTTTTCTCTTTAAACTCTTCCTTAGAGATCTCTAACTTTTACTAAAAGATCTAATCCATTCCCATGCTTCAACTATCACTTCTGTGCTGATGGTATGCAAAGATAATCATATTGAAGGAAACTCTTACATGTAGGGTTGCTTTACAATTTGCTTCTGTTTTACCATCTTTTGAAAACACTAGTGTTATTGTTGTTCAGTTATTTCAGTCATGTTTTATTCTTTATGACCCCATTTGGGATTTGCTTGGCAAAGATACTGGAGTGATTTGACATTTCCTTCTCCAGCTCACTTTATAGATGAGGCAAACAGGGTGAAGTGATTTGCCCAAGGTCACACAGCTATCTGTGTGTGTCTGAGGCCAGATTTGAACTCAGGGAGATGAGTCTTCCTGACTCCAGGCTTGGCATTCTACTGTATCCACTGTACCACCTAGCTGCCCCTGTAGTAGGTGTTAGATTAGGGTTAGGATTGAAGTCTACAACACTGGCCTTTGCACAGTTCTGTCTCACTTAAATCCAATTCACACACAAATCAAGACATCACCTTCATGAGGTCATTGGTCCTCTTTGAGGACAAAAGACAAACAACAACAAAAACAACACTGGCCTCTATTCAGCCCTCCAGCCCTGTGTCTCCAACTGTCTACTAGATAGTTCTACCTAGATATCCTGTGGGCACCAACTATACAAAGCAGTACTTACCTTCCCCTCCCAAAAAATCCTTATTCCTCTTCCTTTTGACTTTGTATTTCTTTTAATAACAATGACATCTGTGTGTTCAATCATTTTCAGTTGTGTCCAACTCTTCATGACCCCATTTGGGTTTGGTGTTTGTTTTTTTTGGCAAAGATATTGAAGTGGTTTGCTGTTTACTTTTCCAGCACATTTTATAGATGAGGAACTGAGGCAAACAGGGTTAAGTGACTTGCCCAGGGTCACACATCTAGTAAGTGTCTGAGGCTGAATTTTAACTCAGGTCCTCCAGAGTCCAAGGCCAGCACTCTATGTAATGCACCACCTAGCTGCCCTTCTTTCCGTCATCCCTGTTCAAAACTTAGTGTCATCTTTGTCTTCTCCTTCGATATCCAATCAGTTTCCAAATTCTATTGAATACATCTCCACAGTTTCATCAATCTCCTTTTTAATTCTTACTACAGTAATGTAGACCTTCATTATCCTCATTTGTAATGTTTCAAGAGCACTAGCTCATCTCATCTCCTTCTGATACATCTTGTGCTCCATTTTCAGATTAATCTTCCTTATGCACAGATTCAATCATGCTATTCTGCTACACTGCTCAGAATTTTTTAATAGAACCTTTTTGACTGCTGAATAAAATTACAACTTAGTTTGGCATTCAAGGCCCTCAAAAATTATGGATCACTATTTTTTCCACCCTTATCTCACACCACTCCAGTTGTACTGAAACATTTTTGGTTTCCCAAATATGTCTTATAAAATCTTTGTTCATGCCATTCCCAATCCTTGGAATGTGCTGGAATGTCATGAATAGCACTATCTCTTGAGTCAGATAACTGGCAATTGAATCCCACCTCTGATATTGACTACCTGTGTGACCATTGGAAAGTCACGACCTCCTCAGTGCTCGTTTCATCATCTATAAAATGATGGAGTTCATAGGCTCATAAATTAGAGCAAAAAGAAACCTTAGAAATCAAGTCCAACATCCTTATGACATAGATGAGGAAACTGGAACCCAGAGAGCTTAAGTCATGTTCCCTAGGGCACACAGCTATTAAGTATCTAAGGCAGGATCTGAATCCAGCTCTTCACTATGTTATTCTGCCTCTGAAGTCCCAAGCTCTAAATCTATGATCCTAAGGGCCACCTATTGAAATTCCACACATCCTTCAATACTTAGCTCAAATGCTTCTCCTCCAGATAGTCTTTGTGCTGAAAGTTATCTCTCCTTCCTAGTCTAAACATTCAAAAACATTTTCTTTACATTTTTCTTATGTGCTTAGTACATACTACTCTGAAATTTATTTCATATGTGTCTATCTGCATCTGTCAATGAGAGTTCATATACCCAAAGGGCTATAAAACTGTGCATAGCTTTTGATACGGTAATGCCACTACCAGGTCTGTATACCAAAGAAATCATTAAAAAAGGGAAAAGGACCTACATGTACAAAAATGTTTATAGCAGCTCTTTTTCTGGTGGCTAAGAACTGGAAATTGAGGGGATGCCTATCAATTGGGGAATGGCTGAACAAGTTGTGGTATATGAATGTAATGGAATACTATCGTGCTATAAGAAATGATGAGCAGATATCTATTTTTCTTTTGTTGTTTTGTTTTTTTTTCTTCTTTGTCATGGTTCTAATGTTTCTTTACTACATGACTAATGTAAAAATATGTTTTATATGAATGTATATGTAGAGCCTACATCAGATTGCACACCATCTTGGGGAGGGGGAAGAGAGGAAAAGGAAGAAAACTGGAAATTATGGAAATTAATGTTGAAAACTAAAAATAAATTAATTTTAAAATTAATTTTAAAAAAAGTATAATCATCAAAACAAAACAAAAAAAAAGAGAAATGATCAGCAGGTGGATTTCTGAAAAATTTGGAAAGACTTACGTGAACTGATGCTGAGTGAAGTGAGTAGAACCAGGAGAACATTGTCCACAACAAGATTCATGATGGAAAAAACACATCCAGAGAAAGAACTATGGAGTCTGAATGCAGATCGAAGCATACTAGTTTCATTTTTTGTTTTGTTTTGTTTTTTCTTTCTCGTGGTTTTTCCTTTTTGTTCTGATTCTTCTTTCACAACATGACTAATGCAGAAATATGTTTAATATGATTGTACATGTATAACCTATATCAAAATGCTTGTTGTCTTGGGGAGGGGGTGAGGAGGGAAGAAGTGAGAAAGGAGGGAGGGAGAAAAACCTGGAACTCAAAATCTTATAAAAGTGAATGTTGAAAACTATCTTTACATGTAATTGGAAATAAAATACTATCAAGTGGTGGGGGGAGTGAAAAATCAAAAAAATAAAATTAATATGTATAAATTCATTTTTTAAAAAGACTGAGAATTTAGTGAGAGAAAGGTGTGCATTTTATTTATTTTTTTATCTCTTCCTCAGTGTATCACATTGCTGTGCACGCAGCCATTACTTAATAAAGTATTTATTGAGGTTTCTGTGTCAACCCTATTAGATTATAAGCTCCTTGAGGACAGAGACAATGTTCTAATTATCTTTGTATCTCTGTCAGCACCTGGCATAAGGCACATGGTTCATAAATAATAAATGATTATTGAATCAATCATTTTTAATTAATTGAAGGAGAGATAAACAGTGATAATAGATGAATCAGAATAGTACAGTACCATGAAAATAATAAAGGAAAGAATTTCAAGAATAAGAAGTGATTACTAATGTTAAATGTTTCAAAGAAGTCACGAGCAATGAAGAGTGAGAAAGGATGTTGAAAATTTGCCAATTCAGAAGTCATTGGTAAACTTTGTGAGAATATTTTCAATAAAATGATGGGGTCAGAGACCTGATGACAAGGTAAAAGAATAATGAATAAAGGGGCAGTTAGGTGGTATAGTGGATAGAGCACCGGCCCTGGAGTCAGGAGGACCTCAGTTCAAATCCCACCGGAGATACTTGACATTTACTAACTATGTGACCCTGGGCAAGTCACTTAACCCTTATTTCCTTGCAAAAAAAAAGAAGAATGAATAAATGGAAGCATCCAATTTAGAATACCATTCTTCACAAAAATATTGGTGGTGGTGGTGAGGTACAGGGGAAGCAGGCAACAGGTTGATGAAAAGATGGTAATTAAATATAGATAAGTGAAGCATTTGCTATAGACCAGCCACTATGCTAAGCATCAGAAATATACATACAAACAAGCAAGAGTGGCACTTACATTTTAATATAAGCTAAACACTGAGAATATAAATATAAGCAACCTCAAGAAACATATCCTAATGGAAGAAGACAACACGTAAAGGGGATCTGGGAAGCAGGGAGTGGGTCAGGGACACACTCAAGGTGGCATAGTATTTAGAAGGCAAGGAAGCAGTTTGGTTTCCTTCCAGATAAGAGGAAAATTCACTTAATAGGGATACAATCCATGATTGGAGGTGGGGAAGAGGAAAGTAAAAATGATGGCCAGAGCATAAGCAAAATGGTGAGGAGCTGGCTAGGAAGTATTCTTTGGATCTGCAAAGTTTTTACTCTTAAGAGTCCTGATTTGAAATGCAAATATTTCCACTGGTGTAGTAATACCTTAATGATAGACATCTTAATTATCAGTATATCTTTTGGAGGGGCTATGGGAAAGTAGGGAACACCACAATGGCTCAACAGCTTTCTTACCCTAGTCAGTCAATAAACATTTGTGAAGTACTTACTATGTGTGAGACACTGTGCTAAGTTCTGGGGCTACAAAAAGAGACAAAAAACAGTCTTTGCCTTCAGGGAACTTATATTTAATGAGGGAGACATGCAAACAAGTATATACAGAGCAAGCTATATACAGGATAAATAGGAAATAATTAACAAAGGGAAGACCCTGTAATTAAAATGAGTTGGGGAAGGCTTCCTATAAAAGATGGTATTGTTAGTGGAAATTTAAAGGAAGCCAGGGAAGTCAGTAGGCAAGATGGAGGGGAGAGAGAGCTTCCAGGCAGAGGCGACAGCCAGAGGAAATAACCAGAGTCAAGAGATGGAAAGTCTTATTTGAGGAACAGAAAGAGTGATTGAATAAAAAAAAATATGTAACTCTCCATAAGTTTGCCTGTCATCCTTGAGCAGAAGCCAGTCACTCCTGATCCTATGGCCTTCTCATCCTAAAAGATCTCACCGCCCCAGAGTCCTCCATCTCCAATTAGTGAGTTCTTCCTGAAACCTCCATTTTGAGGAGGTATCCAAGCCTGCCACACACATTCCTTCACTCCTCTCCCAGCTTTGCTCCTGATTCTCAGGCCTTCTCTCCCCCATCATCCGTTCAACTCTCCTTTAGATATTGTCTTCTCCCATTAAAATATTACCTCCTTAATGTCCAGGACTGTCTTTTTGCTTGTATTTTATATGCTGAGCATTTAGCACAGTGCCGGGCACATAGTAAGTGCTTAAAAAATGATTGTTAATTTAACTTTCCCTTTCCCTTTTGGAATCTTTGCTACAAGGGATGGCTCACTGAGTAGGAGAGAGTGGTAGGACAAATTCAGAAATGGAATTAATGTTAAAAAATAACCAAAAAGCACAATAAAAATAAGATTTAAAATCATCAGTGAAATCCTTAGTTTTCAGCTGAAACTAGGACATAGGACTGACTTTGTTGGAGTTTTGGAAGGGGACGTGCCAGGAGGGAAAAGGGCATAAGGTCTACCTTACTTCCAGGTGATGTTAGAACTGGGTGAATCATAGAAACAAAAGTAGCAGAAACCTGGGAGATTAAACAATTCATCCCCTTGGCTTCACCTTCAAGAATTCCTCAAGGTAGTGTTATGAATCAAGATTTCATTTGGGAATCATAATATTTTTTTCTTTTCTCACCATTTCATCTTTGAATAAAACACATTCACTATTGTGAAATGGTAGTAACAAGGATAAAGACAGGCTGAAGAACTAATATTTCCAGAAATTCCCAACCTAGATAGTCTACCTGTGACTGAAGAGAAGTAAACACCCAAAGCTGCTGGAGATCCCAAAAATCCCTTCCGTGAAGAATTCCATATGTGTGTGTGTGTGTGTAATGTGTATATTATGTTTGTATGTATATATGTATAGACATATATTATGTGTGTTATACATATGCATATGTCTGTAAAATATGATGTCTATGTATATACTTTACACACACACATGTTATACATACATTCGTGACCCTCCAATAAGTCTCAAAAGGGTGAAGGAAGGCTCAGAAATGACAACAGGAAAAGAACAGGAAAAAGCCAGGAACCAAGCCCTTTGCCTTTCAAGGCTGTAGGAAACTCCACCCTTTCTCTGGGACTGATTGATACCTCAAGTTTGTTTTTACTGTAACCTCAGCATTTAGGCTTTTCATTTTGTACTTTAGGCTGTAATGAGTACTGTATTCTCATTTTCTGCTCTGAATTATGGCCGTCTGGGTTTCTGTAACCTAGAGATAAGAGACCTGTTGAGTGCCAGACCTGTCTCTCTACTCCAGCTAACTGTTTTCAAATGTCCTGCAAAGCCTTGCCATCCCATAATGTCTCTACTTTAGATAGGCTTCCTTGTTCAGTTCTCTTTCCCGTGACTAAGTTCTAACTACAACTTTAGCAGAGAAAGGAGAACAGTATTCTTCCTTTCCTCTAGTCCCCTGTAAGCTGGGCAATAAATAACACCTTATTTATTTTTTAAAAGTAAAGAGACTTACCCAAGATGAGAGATATGCTCACATACATTATATTTCACAGACATATGTATATATAAAACATACATATACATATGTATGTATGTACACACAAAGACACATATATGAGGTTTTCATGCCCCATGGACCTCTTCACAGAAGGGGGCCTTTGGGATCTCAGGCAGCTTTGGGTGCTAACCTCCTCTCTTCGATCACAAGTAGACTATATGGGGTGGGAATTTCTGGGAATATCAGCTCTTCAGCTTGTCCCTATCCTCATTATTAGCATGTTACACTAGCAAGTGTGTTTTATTCAAAAAGAAAATGGTGAGAAAAGATAAAAATATCATGATTCCCAAATGGAATCTTAATTCATGGCACTACTTTGAGAAGTTCACTCAAGATGAAACCAAAGAAGTTGTAGATTCTAGATTTAACCTAAGTTCTTTTCAGTGGCACAACGGCTGTCAATCATGGGGGCAGCTTGATCTAGTGGAAAGGACAGTGGATTTGGACTCAGAAACCTTTGTTCAAATCCTATCTCTGCTACTAACTAGCTACTAACTAACTAGTGACTGGCTAAGTCACTTAACCATGGGAGCTTTCCACTTAACTCTCAGCTGAAACTTCATATATATTGTTGTTCAGTTGTATACAATTCTTTGTGACCACATCTGAGGCTTTATTGGCAAAGATACTGGAGTGGTTTGCCATTTCCTTCTCCAGGTCATTTTACGTTTGAGGAACAGAGGTAAGCAGGGCTAAGTGACTTGGCCAGAGTCACACAGCTAGTGTCTAAGGCCACATTTGAACTCGGGTCTTCCTGACTCCAGGTCTGATGTTCTATCCGCTGTGCCACCTAGCTGCCCCAATACACACACATACACACACACACACACACACACACACACACACACACAC
>NW_020955033.1:35772336-35822187 GCF_900497805.2 Vombatus ursinus
ACACACACACACACACACACACACACACACACACACACCATGGCTTATGTAAAAATATGTTTTGCATAACTTCATATGTATAATGGGTATTGTTTTTCTTGCCTTCTCAATGTGTGGGGGAGGGAGAGAATTAGGAACTGAAAATTATAATTTTAAATCAAAAGAAGTCAGTCAGTAATAAAAACACTATTATTAAGTCTTTACTTAAATGAAGTTTAATCCAATCAGAGCTGGGCTCTCACTCTATTGTGTGTGTATATGTGTATATATTATATGTATGTACACACATACATATATACATGCGTACACACAAATGTATATTTCTCCTCCTATTATAATGTGAACTCCTGGAGAACAGAGATTTATCTTATTTTTCTATTTAAATCCCCATCACTTAGCATAATACTTTGCACATAAGTGCTTAATAAATGTTTTTTCATTCATTCACTCATTTATTCATTTGGCATCATTTTCTCATCTATAAAATGAGAAGGCTGGATTTGTTTAAATGATCTTGAAGGTCTATTCTAGGTCTGAATCCTCTGAACCAATGATAATTAAAGCATAAAATGTTTGTAAGGTTTTCCAAAGAAAAGCCCTATATAAACTCAATGATTCTTCTTCCTTGGGCACTTAAATGGCTCCCTGGGTACAGATCAGCTACCCATCTACACCTTCTCATCTTGTGTGATTCTTGTCTAAACCCAGATAAAAATAAAAGAATTTTGTGCTAGAGGCCACATAGCTTTAAAGGGATTGATTTTCAACGTATCCCAAGAGGAGAATCTTTGTATCAGTGTTTATTATACCCATTTGACATTCCTTTTACACTCAATCCCTATTTAAAATTCAGTGGTATGCTACTTATTATGCAATTAAGCTTTTTGTAACTTCTGCTCTTGTACTTATTTGTGCAAACTTATTTCTACTACCTCTGCTCCCGGATGCTCCCCCTATAATTAGATTAAACCTCCATTTAAGTAAAGGCTTAATAAATGCATGCTTACTGTCCACTCGCTCTTTTTTTAATTCTTATTTTCAGTTCCAAATTCTTTCCCTCCCTCCACCCTTCCCCTACCCGTTGAGAAGGCAAGAAATATAATATTTGTTGTATACATATGAAGTCATGCAAAACATATTTTCACATTAGCCATGTTGCAAAAAAAATTTTAAGGTAAGGAAAAAAAAATCTAAAATATGCCTCAATCTGCACTCAGAGTTCATCAATTTTCTCTTTGGAGGTGGATAGCATTTTTCATCATGAGTCCTTTGCAATTGTCTTATATCATTGTATTGATCAGAGTAACTGAGTCTTTCACAGTTGATTATTGTTACAATATTGTTGTTACTATATACAACATTCACCCAGTTCTGCTCATTTTACTTTGCAACAACTCAATTTTTAAGTCCTCCCAGGTTTTCCTGAAGTCATCCCTTTTATCATTTCATATAGCACAATAATATTCTATCACAATCATATTCCACAACTTGTTCAACCATTCATCAATTGATAGAAATCTCCATAATTTGTCCAGGGTCACACAAATAACTTGCCCAGGGTCACACAAATAATAAGTGTCTTAGGCCAGATTTGAACTTAAGAAGATGAGTTTTCCTGACTCCAAACCCAGCACTCTACCCACTGTGTCTCCTAGCTGTCACCCACATGCATTAATGAAACCTATTTTTCCACATCCTCTCTAGCATCTTTCATTTTCTTCTGTCATGTTAGTCAATCTGATAGGTGCGAGGTGGTACCTTAAAATTATATTTCATTTGCATTTCTGTAATTATTAGTGATTCTGACTGACTTCTTCATGCATAAATTTTTGCTTCCTGATTAACTTCTTAAGGCGTTCCAGAAGCTACAGACATTTATGACTACCTGGTATGTCATCAGACAGATCTCTCAAGGTCTCTCTCAAGAACTTTGGAATTGATTTTTGACAGGACTGCCCAGCATGATGTGCCCTCATCAGAGAGGTTGCCAAGCTCTGTGAGCAAAGCAGAACTGAAGTAACTAGAAAGAAATGCAAGATGTACAGATTTAGAGAATCCACCACAAATGTTCACATGGACTATCTGTGCCTGACCTGTGGTAGAGCATTCTGAGCTCATATTGGTCTGATCAGCCACAGCTGGACACACTATAACTTGACACTAACATAGTGATGTCATTTTTGTCCTCTTCGAGAACCAAGGACAACATCCAACAATTGTTGATTGTGTTTGGAGCATGGCACTACTTGCTGGAAACAATTACAAAGCTAAGACAACTGCCTGCATCTTTGAGCTTACAGTCTATTAGTGAGATAAGATAAATATATAGATAACTATAGTATGGAATTCTGCATGAGAAATGCACCATAAAGGTGAAAGACAATAGGGCCATAAGAAGTCTGAAAAGAAGGATGTTAGGGACCTGGGGAGTTAATGAAGCCTTCATGGAGAATGTGGCATTTTAATTGGGACTTAAAAGTTGGATGGGAATTCAACCCTAAATTTATTTCAGGTACATTTTCTTATGTATTTTCATAAAGGCCAATTTCTCTCCACCCATTAATTTTATGACTATGTTTGCATTTCCTCCGTGAAAACCAAGCACCAATTCATTTTTCCTTGCTAGACAATGATGGATTTAGAATCTATTCATGGAGGAAATAATTCTACTTTCCAGGTAGAAAGAAATGTTGGATTCTTTTGCATAGACATAAACTATAGCAACCTTAGAATTTAGCTAAGAAGATACATTACACAGTAACAGCAATATTGTTTGATGAAGAACTGTGAATGACTTAGCTATTCTCAGCAATGCAATGATCCAAGAAAATCCCAAAGGACTAATGATGAAGCATACTATTCACCTCCAGAGAAAGAACTGATATTGATTGAATACAGACTGAAGCATGCTATTTTTCACTTTCTTTCATTTTTTTCTTTTATTCAAGTCTTCTTATGCAAAATGACAAATATGGAAATGTTTTACATAATTGCACATGTATAACCTATATCTGATTGCTTACCATCTCAGAGAGGGAGGGAGAGATAGAATTTGGAGCTCAAAACTTTAAATAAAAATGTTTAAAAATTGGGGAAAAAAAGAAGATACATTTCAGGAAACTATATTTATGTAGAAATAAATTAGCTTTGTAGCAGGGAAAAAGAGTCAGAAGTCTACAATTTGTATATTGAATTGCATCCAGGCACTGTTGTGTAGTGTGTTAGAAACAGAACAGGTCAAGATTTCAAAATTCCAGCTCTGCTTCTCAGCAGTTATGTGACTTGGAACAAGTCATCTCAAATCTCTGAAACTCAGATTTATCATTTATGTTGTTGTTTGGGTCATTTCAGTTATGTTCAACTCTTTTGACCCTATTTGGGGTTTTCTTGGCAAAGATACTGTAGTGGTTTGCCATTTCCTTCTCCAGCTCATTTTACATATGAGGAAACTGAGGCAAACAGAGTTAAGTGACTTGGTCAGGGACACACAGCTAGTAAGTGTCAGAAGCCAAATTTGAACTCAGGAAGATGAGTCATCCTGTCTTCAGGCCCAGCACCCTTTGGGACGTCCATATTCCCCTATGGAAAATGATGATCATTGTGGACCACTGGGGTTTTCTCAGGAAAGATACTGGAGTACTTGGCCGTTTCCTTCTCCAGCTCATTTTGCAGATGAGGAACCTGAGGCAAACAGGCTTAAGTGACTTGCCCAGGGTCACACAGCTAGTAAATGTGTGAGGCCAGATTTGAACTCAGGAAGATGAGTCTTCCTGACTCTAGGCCTGGCACTCAAATCGCTGTACCACCAAGTTGCCCCTTAATGATTATCATCTATAATCTGGGGATAATAACACTTGCATTACTTATCTCAGAAGGCCAAATAAAATAATGTATATAGAAAGCTTTATAAACTATAAAGAAGTATATAAGAAATAACTGCTAGTATTATCATTATCAAAAGGTACTTATAAAGATATGAGTAAATATTAATAGCAATTATTCAGAACCATAGCAGAAATTACCTACCCTTCCACTATTATGGGTGCCAGTCACTAATATTATATATAATATGAAATGTGCCGCAGTGTAAAGAATCCTGACCTGGAAGCCAGGAGAACCAGATTCTAGCCCTGGCTTTGCCATTAATTAGCTGTTTCACCCCTTCTCAGAGCTATGCTTGAGCATCAGTTTTTGCATTTGGAAAATGAGGGAGTAACGGTGGATAAGATGATCTCTCGGTCTCTTACTGCTCCAAAGTTCTATGATTCTATGAATTAACAATTCAATTTAATAAGCATGTATTAAGTGCCTGCTGGAGATACAAAGATAAAAACAAAACATCCCTTGCTCATAGAGAGTTTACATTCTACTAGAAGGATAAGCAGATAATTAAACACAAAGTAATATGGAATAATTTTAAGAAGAAGAAAGTACTAAAAATTGAAGGAATCAGGAAACACCTTGTGTAGGCATGACATTGGAGCTGTGCTTAGAAAGAAGCTAGTGGTTCTACAAGATGGAATGCATTACAGACAAAAGGAAGCTCCTGTGCAAATGCAAAGTGGTGGGAGGCTGGGTTGACTACAGGAAATAGCTGGCCAGTTTGACTGGAATGAAGAAGTAATGGGAAATAATATGAAATGAATGGAAAGGTAGATGTGAGCCATATTGTGGAAGCCTTCCAATGTCAAATTGAGAATTTTGAATTTTATTCTAGATGTAACACTGAAAACACTTCAGTAGGGTAATGACATCATCAGATTTGTATTGTTGGAATATCAGATCTGTGTTTTACTCTCTCTTTTTCCAATAGGACTTACCCATTTTTTATTCTAACTCTATTCTTTATTTTAAGCAATTACGATTATAATAGCAATTTGTCAGTATCATCATAATCACAAAAAGACCCATTGCCATTAAAAGTAATCCCTGATTTTTTTATTGGTGTACAGCTAAACTGCATGGATCACTGGGTCCTGAAGCATCTCTACTAAGCCTTACTTAAACCTTTTACACCGAAAAATAAATATTGATAGTCATATTCTTCTACTTATCCTAATCCTTTGAAAAACTTCTATTTCCTTTCTTACCTATTCTTAGATTTCAGTTTGCATTCAATGTGTGAGCTATCCAGAAATGTGCTAAGAAGTAAGAGTACTCTAGCCTCAAACTCAGATTAGTCTCTCTTATTGCTAATGAAAAATGAGAATAGAGATTTAAACTAACATATTGAACATGTTCTTATATTTGAGCCACACTTGAAGTCATCTCAGGGCAAGATAGGATTTGTAGTCATGTAATATTAAAAGAAGAATACTTGTTAGAGATGGACTTTTGCAGTAGAAAGCAGTTGAAGATACTATATAATTTCTCAAATTCTGTCTATCCCGATCACCTCCTCTGACTCAGTTCTGAGTCCAGCTCATTGTCAAGCAAGCAAGGAAAAAACATTTATTAAATGCCTATTAGGCACCAAGTGCTATCCTAGGCATTAGAAATACAAAATGCATCCATTTGAAAGAAACGTCCACCCAAAGAGTTTATCTGAGACATACATATTAATAGGCTAACTCAAGAGAATTCATGTCCTAAATTCAAAGTATCAAAGTAAAAAGCAAATCATATAAATGTATGCAGCACCAGTGTCCTCCCAGAAGATGAATACTTCAGGTTTAAGGTACTTTATGGATATATATTCCAAAAACTAAAGCTTATGAGTTTCCATCAATATGTTTACCTTTCAATAATCAGCCAGAGGGCACAATTAGGGAGGAAAAGGCATTTATTGAAATGTCATAGTAAGAAAAAAAACAAAACACCTCCCCCATAACCTGGGATATTTTCCCCCAAAAATATACCCATTAAAAGGGAACATAAGCAAGTATAGAAATCATGAATTCACTGGATATGGGGAATTTGTCTAGAGGGGCCACTTCGAGTACCCCTCATATCTTCTCAAGATGTCCTTATGCTGCACCTTGCTGGCTATAGCATCTCTGCTGGGCTGGCCTCTAAAGGACCCTTTTCATGAAAAATGGAAGAGTCAGAGTTAAAGAAATACAACAAGCACAGGCCTGAGTTATCCAAAATGACGGTCCTTCCCAAGTCACAGTAAGTGGTACCAGACAAAAGCAGCTTTACTTTGGCAGACAAAATGAGCTGAAAGAACAGCAGAGCAGATGCCTGATAAGGAGTGGGAGGAACTGAAATCCAGGAGGATGAAGGTGTCCTGTGGAAATAAAAGAAAGATGAACAAGAAAAAAGATGAGAGGTCAAAAGCAGAGATCACTAGCACCTCGAGGCTAGATACCCCAAACAAATATCATATTTGACTCAGTAACCTTAGCTCTTCTTCTTCCTTATCAAAGCAGCTGGGATGTTGTGGAGGACCCCTGGACCTCATAGAGTCAAAACACCTGGATCTGAGGTCTGGCTCTCCTGCTTACTATCCATGTGGCCACAGCCAAGTCACTTCACTTCTCTCAATATTGTCATCTGTAAAACGGAGATAATAATACTTGGAATGCCTCCTCACAAGGTGTTGTGTAGCATCCATGAGCTAACATAGGGCAAGTGCTTAATAAACATAAGCTACTTTTCCTTCCCCTCCTCCCTCTCATAATTAAAGCTAAAGTACAGAAAAAACCCAGACACTGGACTTTCATGAGAGCAATAGAAGTTTATATTTGTGTGTTTGTGTTTCATCTTTCAATGCCTCTGTCTCACCTCCAGAAAATACAATAGTCTGTTTCTTACAGTTCTCATTCTTTAGAATGCTTACTGACAAAATTTAATTGACATTTAGGACTACTCATCTATCTTAAGAGAATTTCTGATAAACGTCTCATCTCTACCTTCCACCTTATAGTCCCTCTTGACAGGAAGAAGGAAAAGGGGGAGGAGAAGAAGAAGAAGAAGGAGGAGAAGAAGAAGAAGAAGAAGAAGAAGGAGAAGAAGAAGGAGAAGAAGAAGAAGAAGAAGAAGGAGAAGAAGAAGGAAAAGAAGAAGAAGAAGAAGAAGAAGAAGAAGAAGAAGAAGAAGGAGAAGAAGAAGGAGAAGGAGAAGGAGAAGAAGAAGGAGGAGAAGAAGGAGGAGGAGGAAGAGAGGGAGAAGAAGAAGAAGAAGGAGAAGGAAGAGAAGAAGGAGAGGGCAGCTAGGTGGGGCAGTGGATAGAGCACAAGCCCTGAAGTCAGGAGGACCTGAGTTCAAATTCAGCCTCAGACCAAACACTTGACACTTACTAGCTGTGTGACCTTGGGCAAGTCACTTAACCCCGATTGCCTAAAAAAAAGAAAGAAACTATTATTAGATTTCAGAAACTTTATCTTTCTATTATAATTCATGTGACTTGACTACCTGATACTGTGTTATTTTACTATGGATGGATCCTAAAGCCATAAACCCTAACCATAATTGGTTTCAACACAGCTCTAGCCCAAAAACGACCTGTTTGTGAGAGGCACAAACAGTGCTAGAATAGTGTTATGGATAGGGTGCTAGACTTAGAATCAGAAAGATCTGGTTTTGAATCTTGCCTCAAATATTTACTAGTTGTGTGATCCTCTTTGTTCTTGTCATGCTGTAAAATGAGGAGGGTAGACTCGGTGATCTCTAAGATGGCTTCTAGCTCTAAATCTAAAAGCCAATGTGTGAATGCCAGAGTCTGAGGGGAATGTATATAGCTATAGATATCGATATAGATATATATGTGTATCTATATATATGTGTTAATTGTCACACATGTCACTTTAATGATACCTTCTCTTTATAATCAATCAAATATATCATGCTAGCATTGTTCTAAGTCTTGAGTTCTTGCTTCCTTCCCTTCTTGACTCCCAAGATTTATCTGCTCAGAAAGACTTGACAATCTGGATTTTTCTGTGTTCTTAGGATTCAAGCCCAGGTGATAGAGGAAAATATTCTCCCTATTGATCATGACATAATTCCCATAATTCAAATCCCATCCCCAATCATAATTTCATATCATACAGGTTTCTAAAGAAGTAATATAAAGAGTAAAGAGAGACTGGCAAAAGGACTAGATCTATACTGTCTTCTATGTATATAACAGTTCAAACTTTCCCTTTCTCACTTAAAGTATTCCTTTGTAGTTCTCCACCATACAGAGAGGAATAGCACCAGGACCAATTTATCATAGATGCAATCAATTCTCATAGAAAATTAAATTCTGGGGAGTCAAGTCGGCGGAGTAAAAGCAATGACTTGCTTGAGCTCTCCCCCAAACCCCTCCAAATACCTACAAAAAAATGGCTCTAAACAAATTCTAAAGCAACAGAACCCACAAAAAGACAGAGTGGAACAAATTTCCAACCCAAGACAACCTGGATGGTTGATCAGAAAGGTATATCATGTCAGGCTGGGAGAGGACCGCAGTTTGACATGGGCGCGCAGGCAAAGCAGTCCTCAGAGGACTGAATTGCAGGTAGCTGTAGTGGTTTCCAGAACTCTCAACCCACTAACGCAAAGACAATTAGAAGGTCAGTGGGAAAAGTCTGTGACTGTGGTGACAGAGAGAAGTGAGGTGGTCTCAGCTCCAGTCCCCAAGCCTGGCCCCAGGGCAGCGGCTGCTTCCTGAGCTTCCAGTCCATAGAATGAGGGGGAATCCAGTGGCTGATCAGAGAGGGAGTGCAGAGATCTCTTTGCTGGTGCAGGATTCTCTTGCTTTGCCCTTGCTTGGATCTGGGTCACAGTTCTAGATGGCAGTCCTGGGGAGAAGAGGAGCACTGGTGTGGTGGACCTTGTAGTGACTGTGGAGAGGAAATCCTCCTCACAGTTCCAAGACAGAAAAGAGTGCTTGTGGTCACTCATAGACCAGAGCATAGGCCAGGAAAGGAGTAAACACCTCGCCCTTGATCATAGCACCTTAAAAGAACTGAAAATTTACAGGTTCCTATAAGTATCTCTGAAAACAACTGCACAAAACCCCTGAAGCTTGAGACAATACATTCTCCACACTGAGAAACAGACCCCTACCTTAACAAAGAGTTTATAACTCAAGTAATTGACTGGGATAGTGGGCAAGCAGCGCAAAAAGAGTCAGACTATAGAATCTTACTTTGGTGACAAAGAAGATCAAAACACACACGCAGAAGAAAACAAAGCCAAAGCTCGTACATCCAAAGCCTCCAAGAAAAATATGAATCAGTCCCAGTCCATGGAAGAGCTCAAAAAGGATTTTTAGGAGCAAGTAAGAGAAGTAGAGTAAAAACTGAGAGTGGTGCAAGAAAATCATGAAAAACAAGTCAACAACTTGCTAAAGGAGACCCAAAAAAATACTGAAGAAAATAACACCTTAAAAAATAGCCTAACCCAAATGGCAAAAGAGGTCCAAAAAGCCAATGAGGATAAGAATGCCCTAAAAAGCAAAATTGGTCAAATGGAAAAGGAAGTCCAAAAGCTCACTGAAGAAAATACTTCTTTAAAAACTAGAATGGAGCAATTGGAAGCTAGAGACTTTATGATAAATCAAGACATTGTAAAACAAATCCAAAAGAATGAAAAAATAGAAGATAGTGAAATATCTCATTGGAAAAACAACTGACCTGGAGAATAGATCCAGGAGAGAGAATTTAAAAATTATTAGACTATCTGAAAACCATGATCAAGAAAAGAGCCTAGATATCATCTTTCAAGAAATTATTAAGGAAAACTGCCCTGATATTCTAGAACCAGAGGGCAAAATAGAAATTGAAAGAATCCACTGACCACCTCCTGAAAGAGATCCCCAAAAGAAAACTCCTAGGAATATTGTAGTCAAATTCTGGAGTTCCCAGGTCAAGGAGAAAATATTACAAGCAGTCTGAAAGAAATAATTCAAGCATTGTGGAAACACAATCAGGATAACACAAGATTTAGCAGCTTCTACATTACGGGACCGGGAGGGCATGGAATATAATGTTCCGGAGGGCAAAGGACATAGGATTACAACCAAGAATCACCCACCCAGCAAAACTGAGTATAATCCTTCAAAAGAAAAAATGATCATCCAGTGAAATAGGAGACTTTCAAGCATTCTTGATGAAAAGACCAGAGCTGAATAAAAAATTTGATTTTCAAATACAAGACTCAAGTGAAACATGAAGAGGTAAACAGGAAAGAGAAATCGTAAGAGACTTATTAAGGTTGAACTGTTTACATTCCTGCATGGAAAGATGATATTTGTAACTCATGAGTCCTTTGTCAGAATTAGGGTAGTGGGAGGGAAAAAATTATATGTATGTATGTATAGATAGATAGAGAGAGAAAAAGAGAGAAAGGTAAATAGCTAGATAGAGGGCACAGGTGAGTTGAAGATGAAGGGGTGATATATGGAAAATAAAATTAAGGGGTGAGAGAGGATTATACTGGGAGAAGGAAAAAGAGAGAGGTAGAATGGGGTAAATTATCTCACACGAAATAGACAAGAAAAGGCTTTTACAGTGGAGGGGAAATGGGGGAAGGTGAGAGGGAATGAGTGAATCTTATTCTCATAGGATTTGGCTTAAGGAGGGAATAACATACACAATTGGGTATGGAAATCTATCTTACCCTACAGGAAAATAAGGGGGGAAGGGGACAAGAGAGCAGGGGGATGATAGAGAGGAGGACAGATTGGGAGAGGGGATAATCAGAAGCAAACACTTCTGAGGAGGGACAGGGTCAAAAAAGAGAATAGAATAAATCGGGGGTGGGATAGGATTAAGGGAAATATACTTTCGCAACATGACTACTATGGAAGTGTTTTGCATGACTACACGTCTATAACCTGGATCAAGTTTCCTGCTTTTTCAATGAGGGTGGGTGGGGAGGGAGGAAGGGAGAAAATTTGTAACCCAAAGTTTTAAAAACACATATTTAAAAAAAAGAAAATTAAATTCTGGCCAAAGTTTCCTACCACACGAGTGGGTTCCATTAACCTTTGATCAAGACTCAACTTGAAAATAGATGTACTATTTTTGAATATACAGATGTACAGAAATAGCATGGGTATCAGAGAGGTCCAGGGTTTTTGTTTTTTCCATTTCTTCTGTTATAATTCCTCCAGTTCAAATATCACCTTCTATGTGTAGCTTTTTCTGATTTATCCAGCTGCTAGTGCACTACCTCCCCAAACTACCATATATAGTCTCTCTCTCTCTCTCTCTCTCTCTCTCTCTCTCTCTCTCTCTCTGTCTCTCTCTCTCCTTCTCTCTCTCTCTCCATATATATATATGTGTGTGTGTATGTTTGTATATATGTATGTATATATGTATATATTTAGTATCTACTTTTACGTGTGTATGTTTCTCCTCCCCTCACCTCAGAATTCAGTTCTGTGAGGGCAATAAGTGTTTCACTTCTATCTTTGTACACCCATGCTTAGTGAATTGCTTGGTATTTAATAAATGCTTGTTGATGGATAAATTGATTTTAACCACTAATAGAAGGGCAGAAAAGAAGGAAATAGGCTATCCAATTGCTCAGCTATTTAGTTTGGGGCTCCTAATGAGTAATTTTAACATTTCTTATGTTTATTATTTTATACACTGTAACTATTATATTATGCATAAATTGTTGAGCCTTATTTAAAGACGTTCCTCCAATGAAATCCCGTTACGGTATTATAGCTGTTTGATGCATCCTATAGGCAAAAAGAGATTAGCAGAAAAAGACCTCATGGGGGAAGGAGTTTAAATCTTCACTGAGCATGCTGGGTTTTGTAATTTGGGTTCATCTTGGTAGCCAACAGGTCAACCTTGAAGGAGATCCTGGGCTCTGGCCTGCTATACCATCTGTATACTGTTGCTTCAGCCTCAGCTTACACTTCCAATCTCCATTCATCATAGCCTTATTGTCTGCCTGGAGGGCAGGGTGTGGGAATGTCTATCACACAACTGTTAAAATGTAGTGGAAGTGATCTTGGGTACTAAAAGAGCAATTTTTTTTCCTTATTGTTTTCATAGGTAAAATCCAGGTTTCCCTGCCCTCAGATTTGGACATTCTCATAGTTGATGTTTTAGACTCAAGGAAGAGGTTGTATAAAACCATGATGACTGCACAAATGTTTGTTAAGTAAAACTTTTGGTATTGACACTACAGAAATCAAAATAAAAGGGAAGAAAGGCCTCTATTTTAAAGGTGGGCAGTGTTCAGAAATATTCAGGAAATAACTAAAGAAATTAATTGCTTCTGAAATTTCTCAAGGGAAGAAAAAGCAGCATTTTCTTATTCCCTATTCCCATCAGCATCATTCTTACCATTTGGAAATGCAGGTTTTTCCAGTTGTCTATGATGTTACTGAAGCTATGAGAGATGAGAGGATTTTCTTTATGGCTTACATACACTACGTTTTGCAAGTTCCACTGCTGGCATCATGCAAGTCCAATGAGTTTCTCTGGACCACTCAGAAGAATGTGGTGTCAGCCCATGTTGAAGGTGAGTTGGAAGTTCTGACAGGCCAGAACATTTACACAAAAGCCAGAATCAATTTGCTCCTTTTTGCTGAAAGGAATTTTCAGGAACTTCTTGTTGATGTGGAACCAGAGAGAATAGATAAGTTCTATGAAATTTTTTTAAAAACTACTTGGCTGCATACAAATGATCAGCCCAGATCCTTCTCTGGCAAGAGACCCTCTGTATGGGATAGAGTTGCTAAGAATTGAAAATATCACTCATGAACAGTGGCTGGAAGCTAAGCATCTAGGGTCTTCAGAAGACACCTTTGAGATCCCTATTGAGCAAACAAGCTTGGAGATGCTTGGAAGGGAAGATAGAAACAGGAGGCAGTAAACATGAAACTACTTTTCCTCTGTACATCATAGAAGAGGTATCAGAAATGGAATGCCTGTCTTTCAGTAACTATGAAATTTCACCTAGCCCACCATCCTGCTCCCCAAAGCCCAAAGTGATGCAAAAAAAAAGAGGAAAATGCTAACTCTACCCTTTCCTTGATTTCTAAATAAGGAATATAAGCTGGACTTTAAACTCTACAATTGGGCAAGTATCAAGGAAAGAGCAACAGAGACATGAAGCCACAAGATCTAGATTTATATCTTGATTCTGTAAGAAATTCAAATTGTGAACTGATACATCAATATAATATAACTTGATTTTTAGCTAAGGCTTGCTATGAATTATTAAGTTTATTTATTATTGAATGTATGTATTAATTGTATTTATTAATAATATTAATATTAAATTAGTATTAAATATTTAAATTATTAAATTTATTAGGGGCAGTTAGGTGGTGCAGTCAGGAGGCCCTAAAGTCAGGAGGACCTAAAGTCAGGAGGACCTGAGTTCAAATCTGGCCTCAGACCAAACACTTGACACTTACTAGCTGTGTGACCCTGGGCAAGTCACTTAACCCCAATTGCCTAAAACAAAAAAAGAAAGAAAAAAATTATTAAATTTATTAAACTTTTATTAGTAAGTTGTTAGAATTTAACTTCCCCACTCTTGTGAGCCTAAGTCCCTTGTTTCGTAACACTTCTCCTTTTCTGTGTGAGTAAAAGTTCCCCTTTTTGTATGGAAGTTCATTCCTCATTTAGACTCATGAAAACTTACAAAACGCTCCATGATGCTCTCATAGTATATCAATGAGTTGTTTCATTAATCATCAACACCTGAGCCAATGAGCAAGATGAACTTTGATTTAATTAAAGTTGAGTTGAGAATGCCTGCAGTCCTAATGTTACAAATCAACCTACTTCCCTATACCTGTTATAGTTCCCTATTCCTGTAAATTCTATAGTACGCATTAATATCCTGAATATGTATTAATCATGAATATGCATTTTGATTAATTCCTCCTTGTTGATTATAAAAGTGCTCTCTGTAAAACCTTCAGTTTGCCCTTGCCTACTTGAGGAGGCTTGAATACAATTTACTGGCAATTTCTAGCTTTGCTAATAAATTGATTGTTCTTGGAACTTTGTCCCTCAGTTTACCTTTATTTTTCATGGAACAGTTGGCAATCATGGCAAGACTCAAGTGAGGGATTCCAGCTCCCAGGACAGCCCTTCGGAGGAAAACTTCTAATAGGCACTTCAGTTGATTTCACCAATGGACTTTTTTTCACAGGAGACCACCACAGAAGCTGGACACTCCTACAAATCTAACTTGAAACCTTCTGAGCCAAGTTAAAATCTGCAATTAGGCGGGGCCAGAACTTCCTGGCATCAGGGCTTCCCTTCTTCAGGGAGAAATAGTGGACTCAGACCTAAGGTCCAGCAGATTTCCTAGGGAGGACAGGTGAGCCCGATGAGCCCTTTAAGAAGGCAGCAATATCCAGGAACCTCCTTTGTATCCCTCTGAAAGGCTTTATTTTTGTTTTGGTCTGATATCAAATGAAGCTTCTTCTCCAGAGAGAAGTGGACTCCCCAGTTTAAGGCCTGGCCAGATATTAGTAGAAGCCTTTTTTCCTAGAGTAAGATATCTATAAACAGAGCTCTAAAATTGTGAGTACATTTTCAAATTGTCTCTATTTGATAGAATTTGCTATCCTCTAGTCAGGTGTCAACAGAGATCTCAATTACCGCTGATTTTTCTATGTGCACTTTGTTTTAAGGAAGTTGTTCTGGCAGAGAGTCTAGAAGAGAATGTGCTGAAAATCACTTTCTCAGCTAGCAGGGACTTAACTTACATTTTTAGTGAGAGTTAGGGAGGAAGAATCTATTAATAGGGGCTTCTGTTCATCTGTGTTTGTCTTGATACTTAAACCAATCCTTTTCTTGTGGTCTGATCAACCAAAAGGAAAATAGTTGGTACAGAGAGTAAAAACTTTCTCCAGAACTTTAAAAGGACGTTAAAAAGGAAAAGTCTTTCTCTGCCTTTCTGACTCTAGCCAAGCTGGAGTGGCAGACAAAAGACAGATAAAAACACAGAAATTTGGTTTCCAATCTGCAGAAATTTAATTATATTGTAAACAAATTAGAGACCAAAAGTTGTTTCCTCTACTATAAATCTTCAAATTGCAGTTTGAATACTTCTGGAAAGAGGAATAAAGGAAATTTTTACAGACACATTCTAAGCGCAAAGGGGAGGTGATTTCATTGATTAGAGAAAAGAGAACTGGAATTAGCACATTTCAAAGTGCTCTCAGTTTGCACTTTGACCACGGAGACAGAAAAGCTTTTTTAAAAAAATAATTGAAAGTAAGTGAAATTTAATGATACCACTATAGTTTAAATCAATTGTTTAGATAAATTAGAAACAGAGTAAAACTTGTGCTGAAATCAGTGGAAGTGAAAATAAGGTCAAAATTGTATTTTAGTGGAACCATAATGAGTAAAGCTCTAAGTTAAAGTAACAATTATTGAGGATAGAATTAAACAAGAACATAGCATTGTAGGAAAATGTCATTCTTCCATAGTGTCCAACTCTTTATAACCCCATGGACAATAGCATGCCATTTCATTCTCATATCTTTCAGCATTTTGATGTGGTCCATGAAGTTTTCTTGGCAAAGATGCTGCAGTGGTTTGCCATTCCCTTCTCCAGCAAATAGTAAATTAAGTGTGTGCTCACCTAATATGGAGGGTGCTCAGATTACAAAGGATCAAATTAGAAGGAGTATATGACTTAAAATAAATTTTAGCATAAAATACAAAAGTTTTGACCAAGCAAAACAAAATTTGCAAATTATTTCTGGATGTTCCTTGCCTCATTGTCTTGGGAACTAAAACAAACTTTTTACAGGATGAACTTAGAAAGCTTACAAATTTAAAACAAATTTTCATCACTTGGAAGTGTAATCTTAAATTTTATCTCCATCAGTTACTGTTTTTCAGTTCCTGATAATGCTAATTAATTTTTGAAGCCAAAATTGTGTTTTTAAGGAAGTCAGATACTTCATAATCAAAGAAGTTTTCTTTTTAAACATCAAAAATCTGTATTAGTATGCTAGTATGTGTCGAAGATATGGTTGTTTAATTTACATTTAATTGTTTTAATTAAAATCAATTGATGTTTACTATTGCTGCATCTCAGCAATTATAAACCCAGCATCACTTTTCAATTTGTGGGGTTAAGAAACTTTGTAATATATATTTAAACCAGTGAATTTTGAAAACGTAAAGCATAAATTAGCTGAAAATAGTAGGCTCTTAGAAAAATTGAGATGTAAATATTATTATTATGGATTATAAATCTGGATTTCATCTTGTCAAAATTTTGTTTTGAAAACCAAATTATAATTGTGATATATCAGAGAATTTCATTTCATTTGCAATTGATAAAGGCAATAATGCTGAAAATGCAGGAATCAAGTAAATCTGAGTTAAAATCCAACCTCTGGAATTTATTAGTTATATGACTTTAAGTGAATGATTGATTTCATTCTAGTCTTCTTTTTATGTAAATGAGAAAATAAATAATAATATCCACCTCCCAGGGTTGTTGGGAGAATAAATAATTGCAAAGTGCTTAGCATAGTGAGCATTGTATAAACGTTGACTATTATTGGGTTTTAGATTAAATAGCATATCAAAGGTAATAACATGAATTATTTTCTAAATTGTTGTAAAACAATTACAGTTAGTGAAGCCACTTCTCTATTGAACTTTAAGGTTGCCCCAAAATGTAGAATTACTATACTTCAATGAGAAGTTTGAGGACAATTCCTTACCCCTACCAGAGTTGTGATCCAAATTTATAACTGTGCTTAGGTAAAGTTATAATAACTTGTTGACTCTATAAAAGAACTTATGCTGTAAAAGTCTAAAACAATGAATGGTTACTGTGAAATCGACTAAATTGATATCATTTGGCTAAAATAAGTTTTATATCTTACGAATTGGAGGGTCATTTCAGTCATTTCAGGCATGTCCAATTCTTTGTGACCCCATTTGGAGTTTTCTTGGCAAAGACACTGGAGTGATTTGCCATTTCCTTTTCCAACTCACTTGATGGATGAGGAACTAAGGCAAACAAGGTTAGGTGATTTGCCCAGGGTCACATAGCTAGTATCAGAGGCCAGATTTGAACTCAGGAAGATGAGTCTTCCTGTTTTCAAGCCCAACACTATCCAGCGCACCATTTAGCTGCCTGAATTAAACTGATAAAACATAGCAAAATTGTTTTAAAACTATTAAATATTTAATGGGTTATTTTCCCCTCTAAACCATCTTCCTAACGGGAAAGACTTCAGTATTACTATTTAGAACCACCTTACAAGTTAGCAAGTGTCTCAAGTATAAATGAGAAATCAAAAACTAAACATTTTAAAGTACTACAGAAAGCGGACCTCTGGAATTCTTTAAAATAATCTTTAAGAACTAGAAAAATCCTGGCACATGGTGAGCACTATATAAATGAACTATTGTTACTTCTTGAATTGACTGTAATTATGCCATACTGGTTAACTCTATAATGGATTTTAAGATGTCATTGAATGTGATTAATAAAATACCAAAGGAGGTAAGATAGATGATTTCCCCTATAACATAATTTTAAAATCCATTCTATTGAACTGTTGTCTCCTGAATGCTAAGTTTCATGTCTTAAATACATACTATTAGGTATATAAAAATTTTCTCTTGTGTTATAAAATCTGAGAAAAACTGTTAAGACAAGTTACTTCCCCTTTTGATTTGAATGCTGTTAGATCAGAAGTGTATCTGTCATAGAATATGACAAAAATGTTTGAAGACTGTTATATTTAATGAGATATATTTTGTTTTAAATTAAGAAAATAGTAATGATAAATGACTTACCTTTGGGAGAAAAGCATAACAAAATCCTCATAAGAGTTTTTTGTCTACGAGGTTCCTTAAGATTTTTCACTTGATCTAAGTCATAAAATCTTACCAGGCCTACTGACAGCATGTTGTGAAATTCTGATGTATTGCAGTTTGAGGAAGTATGACCTCTCCCACTCAATATGCGGGAAAATTGAAAATTTGTATATACAGATAAATTCATCCAAGATTATTTAACTGTCACTTCTAAAAATTATAGAATTGTATCTGTTCCTAAAATTGACTTATTGAAGGTTAGGATTAGTAAGTTACTAGGCAATAGTAGTAGCTGACCATTTTCTAGGGGTTTTGAGTAGACTATCAGGAATTCACTCTATGAGCAAAAGTTCCAGAATATGGTATTTTTACTGTTTGTCCAACTTATCAAACGTTCAACCAACTTGCTTCTCTACCATTTCCTGTGGTAGTCATCCTTCACCTTATATCCTATGTGAACATCTTCACATTGATGTCATATGTATGCCTAAGTCTGATCATTTATAAAGTCTCCCTTCAACTTACTTGATGGGTTAAAGCTTTTTCTAGAACTTAAAACTCCTATTGGCAAACTTTACTCTGAAGCTCACCTGAAGTGGCCAGATGTTCTCCCCTTCCTTTATCCTGTCGACAAGGTAGACCAAGGTGGGAGTTGTATATCTAAATATTAAAACCTATCACTTATTTGTTTAGATATACTTTAGAACATATGTATATGCGGTGAATTTTTTTTGCCGCCAACAACCAAATTGAATATAAGAAATTTTATCTCCTCATGAATATTGTATGAATTTGAATCAATACTGTTAATGATTTTTGTCACATGAACACAATAATTATATCCTGCCTTAATATATAATTAATGAGGTTCTGCAATTTAAGGTCAAATCTTGTGGGACTTTAATTTGATATAGTTCTGAATTTATTTCAGGTATACTTGTAAGATGGCAAAGCCAATAATCCACCATTCCAGGGGCTGCCATGTCCTGTGGTCCAAAGACTGCACATATTTGCCCATACACACTGTTTGCCCTTGGAAGAAAACTGAGAGGGTGACCTTTTGAAGGTAAAGGTAAGATTCTCTTCATTCAGTTTCCCATCAAGCAGCTTAATTTCTCAATAGGAAATTTTTCTACCTAAATAATTTTGAGCCTGGATTTTGATACCTTGTGAATAATGTGGCACTTTAATTGGCTATTAACTAGATGGCTCACTGGATAAAGCATTGGGCCTAGAGTCAGGAAGATCTGAGTTTAAATCTGGCTTTAGACACATACTAGCTGTGTGACTGGGTAAGTCACTTAACCTCTGTTTGCCTTAATCCACTAGAGAAGGAAATGGCAAATCATTCCAGTACCTTTGCCAAGAGAAGCCCATCGACTGCATTGACATGCTATGGTCCATGAGATCACAAAGAGTCAGACACCACTGAACAATTAAACAAGTGCTTAATAAATGCTTCGTGACTTGATTAGTAAGAGCCTTGATTCAGTTTCCTTTTTTATTTAATTAGGGCAGCTAGGAGGCACAATGGATAGAGTACCAGACCTGAAGTTAAGAATACTTAACTTCCTGAGCTTGAATCTGGTCTCAGACACTTACTACCTGTGTGTTCCTGACCAAGTCACTTAACCCTGTTTGCCTCAGTTTCCTCATCTGTCAAAGGAGCTGGAGAAGGAAATGGCAAACTACTCTAGTATCTTTGCCAAGAAAACCCCAAATGGGGGTCACAAAGAGTCAGACACTACTAAAACAACTGAACAACAACAACACTCCCTTCTGCCTGAAATCAAAACACAACTAAGGGAGTTTTTCCCTTGTTATGACTTCCCCACATTGTCATAACTATGTCCCTGCTTTTCCTTTCATAGCAAATACTTAAGGCTTAGAAAAGTGGAAGTACGTGTATGAATTAATTTAATTCATAAAGCACTACATTAATTTAATTCATAAACCACTACATTATAAAATGGAACCACATTCTAAAGATTTAGGGCATGCAATCAGTTACTGGTACTGAAACATCTGAGTTATCTTAATAGAAGGTAAATATGAAATATCTTCTATAATTTACCTCTAACTTATAGTTTTATTTGTTTATACAATAGAGAAATAATATCCTCATAAGGGGAGGATTAGATGGAGATGTGATACATAGTTTTAAAAATTGGATTAAGGATTTTATATGTAAAATTGCATTTATAATTGTGAAGAAAGAGAAATTATTTTCCTATTTGAAGCATCTATCTGATAATTTTAAAAGAAAGAAAGACTTCTTTTCCAATTTAGGGCCTCATGATGTAACAATTGAAATTTTCGGAAGTTGCAGTTAAATTATGTGTTCTTAATTTGATATTTTTCTTATAGCTCTATTAATAAAATCTGACCCATAAGGCTTGAACTAGAAGGCTGTATTAAATTGTATTGAGTTTGTACTAAGTCTCCCTACACACTCTCAGAATCTTAGAAGCAGATCTGGAAGCAGGACAACATTCACAGAAGCCCTGAAAATGAAGCTGATTTCAGAATAATAAAGGGAAGATGTTTCCAGAAACCGGATAACCACCAAAAACATCTAGAACTTATACCTTGATAAAATGCACATTGTGATTGAATGGACATTGATGGTTGGGTTATTGAAGACTGAATTTTTTTTTCCTGTATGGGGTGTTTATAGTACCTTATTGTAAAATTTGGGTTGATATTATACAATATTATACATGGATTTTATGCATTTCTGAGTTTCTAAACTTTTTCTGTGTCATCTGCTGGCATTCACATATTGTCTGTGGCTTCCAAAAACTCCAAAAAAAATTCCTATTTAATTTCTTATGCCAACCCACCACATATAGAAACCACAATAGGGAAAGCCACACTGTGGAAGGGATAACTGTATAGATTAAGTTTAGAAAATAGATGATTCATGGAAAATAGGTCTCCCAAGAATCAAAGGGGGGAATTGAGAAATTCAAATTGTGAACTGTGATAGATCAATGTAATCTGACTTGATTTTTAGCTAAGGTCTGCTATGAATTATTAAATTTAAATTAAAATAGCTTTTATTAGTAAGTTGTTAGAGTTTAAATTCCCCACTCTTCTGACCTTAAGTTCTTTGTTTTGTAACACATCTCCTTTTCTGTATGAGTTAAAGTTCCTCTTTCTGTATATAAGTTCATTCCTCATTTAGACTCATGAAAACTTAGAAAACACTCCATGATACTCTCACAGTATATCAATGAGTTGCTTCATTAATCATAGACATCCAAGCCAATGAGAAAGCTGAACTTTGATTTAATTAAAATTACATGTAGTCACATGCCTACAGTCCTAATATTACAAATCAACCTACTTGCCTATAACTATTATACTTCCTTATTCCTGTAAATCTTATGAATATGTATTAATATCCTGAATATGTATCAATCTCATGAATATGTACTTTGATTAATTCCTCCTTGTTGACTACAAAAATGTTCTCTGTAAAGCCCTCAGTTTGTCCTTGGCTACTGAGGAGTCTTGAATCTAATTTATTGGCAATTTCTAGTTTTGCTAATAAATTGATTATGCTTGGAACTTTGTCCCTCAGTTTACCTTTATTTCTCATGGAACATTTGTCACTTACTAGCTATGTGACTGACTGTGATCAAATCACTTAACCTCTATAGTCCTCAGGGTCCTCATCTGTAAAATGGAGATAATAATTCTTGCATTACATAGTTCACCAGGATGTTGTAAAGAAAGTACTTTATCAGTTATAATAATAGAAACATGAGCCATTATGCCAATGATGACACAAAACAAAATTATTAGTTCAGATTGCTGGAGAACAAGAAATTGGCCCAAATCAGGATATGACTATAGTTGAATACCAATACAGTGAAAAGGGAGCCAGTTAGCTGAGTGTTTTTTCTCCATCACCAGATTGACAGTGGCTACTGGGCAGCTATATTGAAATCAGATGTATTTAAAATTAAAGATCAATTTCTCTCCTTTTTTGCAAGAGTACCTGCAGGAACTAGTCTATTATTATGTTAATGTATTTTTTCTTTTGATATTTAAATCAGTATCATGATTTTTTTCTATAATCACAGTTCTCTTCTTTAAATAAAAGTAAAATGACCTATGTTATGCAAATGGATTTTGTAGTTGTTGTTCTTCCTAGTGGTCCTGTCATCAAGACATTCTTTTATTCCATTTTTTTCTGTTGTGGTTCACTTTCCTTTAATTTCCTTTTATTCTCTCATTAGTTCAGATCTCTTTTTCAATTTTCTATTGACTTTTCTCCACGTCTCCTTCAGCCACTATTTAATATGAATGGAAAACCAACCCATTCACTCTGCTCATTCCTCTTTAACTGTAAGCTTTTGCTTACAGTTCTCTTCCTGTCTAGCCTGTCCTGCCTTCTTCCCTTTACCTACCCATCCTTTAGGTCCTAAATTGTCATTCTACCCTCCTGAAGTTTTTCCTGACTCTGCCAGCCCTAATATAATCTGCTACAGCCTTCAAAAAGTTTGAACCAAAGGATCTGATCCATCTGGATTAGGAATCATACACACACACACACACACACACACACACACACACACACACACACACAAATATATGTGTGTATACATATATATATGCATGTGTATGTATTAACAGAAGATGTCTTGAGGCTGAGTAACACAGGGCAGGGCATCCTAGGTAATTGCTTTTCTCAAGTAAGGCGAAGGCAGATTGTAATTATCTGGTAGCAGAAAAGCGTTATCTTTGGTAATCTCTGCTTGTAGGCAATATTCTCTATCACCCTCTACATCAGGAACTATCTATATGGATTCACAGCAAGGTGACTCAGGAAATCTGCTATCCCACTATCTAGAGACTCAATGTAATAAGATCTCAATTGCTTATTGAGGTAGTAACTGGTAATTTGGTTGTCTGTTAGAAAGAGGAAGGACTTTTTTTGATTATCAAATATCTTATTTGAGGACTATTAGTAATCTCATTGGCTCCCATGAGATGGCTCCCTGAGTTCTATCCACACATCACCAGCTGCCTGCTAGACATCTCTACCTAGATGTCCCATAAACATCTCAAACTTAACATGTCCAAACACAACTTCCTCTTCAGTTAGGTCTGACTAAACAGTCTTGGGCACAAAGGTTTATAGCTAGGGAATTTGTCTCTTTGGTGACATATGATCTTTTCAACACACTTAGAAAATTCTCGATTGCCTAATATTCAGCAATTTATGCCTGAGTCAACCCTTCAGATTCCTCTGAAGTTAAGGGCATTTCTTGGGAGGGGATAAGGGGAGATGTGATTTAAACAGTTCTTTCTAATTGGCCTAATTTTCAGTGTTTGGCAAGCTGCAACACTCCCTACTGTGGCCAGAACCAGATTAAAAGGTAACTAAGAAATATTTAACCAAATAAATAAAAATACAATAGAACATAAATAATGTTAATACATGGTTTTCTAAGTTAATAGGAGCCCCCAAGGATCCTTCAGTTGTGGCCCTGCTTCTATTTGAATCTGACACCACTGATCTTGAGCACTGAAAAGTTAAATGACTAGCCCAGAGGTCACCTGGACAGTAAATTTCAGAGGCAAGACATAAAGTCAGGTCTTCCTTGTTCCAAGGCCAGCTCTCTACCCGCTATTCTCCACCTCCACTAATAGTTATAGCTATACAGAATAATTACAACTCTCCATGCTGTCCCTCTGGTCATTATTCTTAAAGTGTTTCTCCCCTAAAGAAATGTTTCCTTTGAAGATAAATAGAGTGGAGTTATTGCTAATATTCTTTCTGACATTCAGATACTAATGCCTTACAGGGTTTTGTTTGTTTATTTGTTTTGTTTTGTTGTCTTGAGGGATTTTTTCTTGATGAAGAAAATTGTATCTCCTTAACAGCTGGTTATATCTTTTTTTTTATAAATTTTGTTTTGAATTCTTTGAGTGGATCCCTGCTGACTGACTAATAGTTTTCTATCAGTGATTTTCTCAACCAGAACAAAGTAATCATTGAGCCCAGTTCTCCCTTCTATCAACCACCACTAAGAACGATAATGACAGAAGCAATAACAGCATGAACTCTCCAGGTGAATAGAATTCAGAGGAAGCCAGAGGGTAGGTCTGTTAGAGCAAGTTCATATGCACCCAGAATGTAAATTCGACTTTTATTTTCTATTTAGATCAATGTCTTGTTGTTTAGTTTGTACTGAACTCAGTCCTTGAAACCTGGAACTTTCCTCAAGTTCATCTGATGGGCTTAGGGAAGCTCCTAATTTCAACCCAGCTTCTTTGTACATTGATATTGCCTCAGACCAATTCAACTCCACAACTGGCAAGCTTACTAATTGACCTTGGCTTCACGTCAAATTTTGCTACCATTAGTGCATCTAGGCATTGTCTTCGGTCTTTTTTTCTTCCCACTGATGATTGCTTTGTTTTGCCTTGATTTTGTCTCCCTTTACAGATATAAAATACTATAGTTGTGAAAACTTGAACTCCTGAAAATCCTTGAACTTCTTACTAAGTTGCCCCCTTCCATTTTTGCTACATTGAGGATAACTGATTGCCCACTGCTTTATGTACCTGAACTAGCCCAAGACCCAAAACCTGACACCAGTTGAGACAGCAGACTGTCTTGTTTACCCTCTTAACTCCCTCAGCACTTACTATAATGCCTTATGTATAGTGAGGATTGGGATCTGGAGTGGAGTTGTGATTTCACTGGTATAGAATTGCCTGGAGCAGATGCATAGAACATGCTGCCCTGCCCAGGGACCACATGCAATCCCTAGTAAGCTAGAACCATATTAAAATGTAATTATGAAATATATAACAAAATAAATAAAATGCAATAAAACATAGATAACATTACATTTTAAAACTGTCAAAATGCAGCCACAGGGAACCTTACATACAGAATGATGGTCCCTATTTCTATTTGAGTTTGATACCTAAAATAGTGGAAAGTTTACGCAGCCAATATGTTGTGCATGCATGCACACACGAGCACACGCGCGTGCGCGCACACACATACACACACACACACACACACACCAGGAAGGCAGCATGACGTTATGAATAGGGAGCTGTCCTCAGTGTCAGACCTGGATTCTGATATGTATGTCATGGAAAACAAGAGAGATGCTGAAGTACTGGAAAACGGTAGATACATTCAGATTTTTAAAAGAGGAAGAGAACCAGAGGTAAATAAGTTTGACTTTGATTCCTAAGAAAGTGCTAGAACAGAATGTTAATGAGATAGTGATGAACCTCTAGAAAAGGAAAGCACGATTATGAAGAGCCAGCATGATTTCATTAACACCAAATCATGGCGGCCTTGTTTTATTTGCTTTTCTGACATGGTTCTAAATTAGTTCATCAGGATAATGCTATAGCTACAGCTATAGTGTATCCTATATTTTAGCAATGCATTTTATAAAGCATAATTCTTGTGGAAAAGATGGAAATGTGTGGACTAAATGATAATATAATTATGTGTATTCAGAACTGATTGAATGGAACTATTTGAATACTCAAAGAATGGGTGTTAATGGTTCAATGCCAACTTGGCATGTGGTCTCCAGTGTAGTGCCTCTAAGGATCTGTGCTGTTTCATATTTTTATTAAGTTCATGGGTAAAGGCATAGATGGCACACATACCAAATTTATAGTTCACACAAACCTAAGAAGAATAGCTAATACATTGGAATACAGAACAAGAATGCAAAAAAAAAGATGATAAAAATAATAGCCAACATTTATATAGCACCTACTAAGTACTTGCCACTGTGTTAAGCACTTTACAAATATTTTCTCATTTGATCTTCACAACAACTCTACAAAACAGATGCTATTATTATCCCCATTTTACAGATGAGGAAACTGAGATAAATGGAGGTTAAGTGACTTGCCCAGGATCATTAAGGCTGGATTTGAACTGTCATTTTCCTGACTCTAGACCTGGAACTTTATCCGCTAATCAACCTAATTCCCTTAATATATATACTAGAGCATTAAGCTGAATCTAATCAAATGAAACTCAGTAGGGATAAATATAAATTCTTGCACTTGGGTCCAAAAAATCAATTTTCACAAGTCCAGGATAGGGGAAGCATGGTAAGACTACAATTTGTCTGAAAAAGATCTAGGGATTAGAGTGGACTGAAAAGTCCATATGAGTCAGCATTGTGATATGGTAGCCAAAACTGAAGGTCATATTGGGCTGCATCATGGATGTATAACTTCCAGGCATGAGGAAGTAACACAGTTTCACTGTACTATAGCCTGGTTGGACTGGATCTGGGTTATTGTGTTTACTCCTTCATACTATAGTTTAAGAAGGACATAGATAGGCTCGAGAGTACCTGGAGGATAGTAACAGGATTTGAGTTCATTTCATATGACAATTGAAAGAACTAGAGGTATTTAGCTTGGAAAAGAGAAAACTCAAAGGGGAAATGATAGCTGTGTTCAAAACTTAACTCTATCTGACCCAGAGGGTAGAGCCAGGAGCAATTGGTAGAAGTGATAAAGAAACAAATCTAGACTTTTTGTCAAGAAAAACTTCCTAATAATTATAATAGGTTGTAAGTGGAATTGGCTCTCTCAGGAGGTAGTGAGTTCCCCTTCACTGCAGGTCTTCACATGCAGGCTTCATGGTCACTTGTTGGGTATGTTATAATGGAGGACTCCTGTCCAGTATGAGTTGTAGCTGGCCACTTGGGTCCCTTCCAACTCTAAAATACTATGATTCGATAAGGGGCGGGGGTGGGGAGAATATTAGCATCCTTTATTATTTCTGCTTCACTTCTGTCTTTTGCCTCCTGTCATTTCAATTCTCATGTACCTTTTGCTTACTGTAATGACCAAGAAAGTGAAATGTCCAAAAGGATATGATTCTGAACAAAACTGGAAAAACGAGATAAAGAATCATAATTAAGGGTTCCTTTCCTCTGAAACTACTAGCATTCACAGGTGAATTTTGCATTATATAATTCTACCTTTGTGATTATACTGATTTAAATCTATGTTCAAAAACCTTGCTTTAAGTACGTTTAAAATACTCTGGGAAAAGATTTTAGCCATTTTAGAAAATAGTTTCAATTTGAAGCTGTGTCAGGGACAGTCTGTAAAAGATGTGTGAGCTTTGCGGTTAGTGTGGGCTACCCTGAGATACCCCCAGAAGTCTAAAATGCCACTAAATGTAGGTGCTTTATGACTAAACTAAGGATAATTGAGGGAAATTAATGGCTTATAAAACCACAGACGTAAGGTGCCAAAGAAACCTTTTAATGGGATGGAGGAAGGGGGCAAAAAGTCATTAGGGCTTTTCATAGTTTCAAGTTCTTTCCTTTTATTTAATCTCTCAGTTTCTATCTAGGTTGCTAGGATGAAAGTAGGAGGTGGGAACAGGAAAGCTAAAAAGGCAAAGTTTCCTTTGATTCTTTTGGGAGCAGCCATAGAAAAGTTTGGGTGGGTTTTATTGTTGTTTTATTTTTTTCACTTAAAACAAAATTGCTAACTGCAGAGAAATAAGAAAGACAGAGAGTACTGGTGAAGCTTGAGTTCTGGAACTCTAGACAAGTTTGAAGGAATTACCGAAGTAAGTAGGGAATAGAAGAAGTTAACAAGTTCTTTCTTTGAAACCAAAAAGGCAGAAGAAAGGGAAGGCTAAGAATCGTAACAGTCAAAGATTAATGAGATGAGTGTTGAATTGGGCCTTAGCTTTTGTTTTTCTTTAAATCTTGCTCTACATTGATCGAGGGATATGCTTTAAATATATTATTTTATAAATTGATATTTTTTAAAATAGATTTATAATTTTATAGATAACGATGGAAAAATCTATGATTTGAATCTGGATTTCAGATAAATTATATGCTATGTAGTTTGAACCATGGACCACCTGAATGAAGCACCACTGCCACCTAGTGACACTGTATCTCATTGCATCAAAAAGTATGTTCAGTCATATTGGACTCTGTGACCCCATGGACCATAGTACACCAGGCCCTTCTATCTTCCACTATCTCTTGAAGTCTTTCCAACTTCATGTTCATTGTTTCCCTGATACTATGCAAGGGAGGAAAAACAGTTATTACCAAGTTTAAGTAACAACAGAGGCATTTTACAGATTGATGGCCCCTGTTTCTATTTGAGTTTGACATCACTGACCTAAAGTACTGATTTACACAGCAAATATGTCACACATACACAGACACACATACACACACGTAAAAGTTTTCAGATAACTTTAGTCTGTCAGTTTTGCATTCAAAATCAGCTTGCTGAACTACCACTAACTTACCTTGAAACATAAAAGGTAGTCATTAAATCATACAGTCTAAAGTAGTCATTTAAACCATACAGTCTAAAGATACACAATATAAAAGTGCTTCATTCACCAAGCCTGAACTTGCTATAATTATGACTGTTTCATCACAGATGTCTGTAGCCATAACCCAAGCAGTCTTTACAACATTTGATTACAAGCAAAAGAAACAAGATTTACAAAGTAAAGCATGGGCCAATTGTTTGTGAGTAGGGTGGGGCTTAGGAGACCAGAGGGAATGCTGGAGGTAGGAGGGATAGAAAACTTCGATCAATTTTGCTGAGGATTCAGGTACTTAAACTAGTGACACTAATCAATTTCCCCTTCAGAGAAGAATTCATTTATAGACTATATTCAGTATCAAGAGTGAAACATAGTTACAGTTGACAAGGCTGTGGAGCAGACTGTCCATTCATATCAAAGCTATGCTCACCATAACTTTCACAAATTTAATGTGTGGATAAGATAAAAGATAAGCAATAAGACACTGGTTTTGTATGACATTCTGAGGTAGGTCTCAGAATAAATAAAACTCACTGAAATGCAACCTGAAGTTCTTATATGCATTAATACCTCAATTATCTTGAACCTATCTGGCAATCTTACCTATCTAGAATATTGTTGAATATTGGGAAATAAACAACATAGTCCTTTGAGGAAAACAAGGCAGATGTGACAAAATCCACTGAAACCTGTGTGAACCATGTAGACCACCAAAGGGTACAAAAGTCAGCCAGCTTTATTAAATATACAGGCCCAGTAATCAGCCTTTCTCATCTTTAAATATTATCAATAGCAACAGCTTTCACCCTTAAACAAGTTGACTATGCTGTTCACCTGGGAAGGGTTTGGTGCTGTCTATCACATTAGTTCTGAACTAGTTCTTAATTTTACCACCATTACTTACTATGGTGCTTACAGTTTTATTATTATAGGGAAATAACAGAACACTTTCTGAAATTTATTAATGGTATTCAATTCCATGGTCACTTAATGTGGAGGATGAGGGTGGGTGAATTATTCAGGACTAAAGTTAGGAGAGAAGTTAGGTATTTGTGAAAGCAATCTTCAGGAAATAGGTCAAGGTGGGCTATAGTATCTTTCTTTTCATTAGATATCTTCTAAAAGGTAGTTTGCAATGACCGGCGACAGATATGAATAACAATATATAGCAATCTTCCTCATTGATGGGCAATTTATTTTAATTTTTGGGATTGTATTATAAAAAAAAGAGATTGTATTATGATTTTCTGACTATATCTGCAGGATACGCAACTCAGGTTCCCTCTTAAATATATTCAATATCTTGGCACTAGAACAATTCAATACAATACACTAGAACATGTACTGTGGAAAACTTGTAGAACAACACAGATGTGCCATAGGCAGCTTAGTGGTGCAATGAATAGAACAGTAGGCTGGGAAGTAAGAAGACTCATCTTCCTGAGTTCAAATCTAGCCTCAGATATTTACTAGCTTTGTGATCCTGGGCAAGTCACTTAACCTTATTTGCCTCACTTTCTCATCTGTAAAATGAGCTGTAGAATGAAATGGTAAACCACTCCATTATCTTTGCCAAGAAAATTTCAAATGGGGTCACAGAGAGTTGGAAACAACTAAAACAACTGAACAACAACAAATAGATGTGCCTCAAGTACCAATTTCCTTCTGTGAGAGTACATAATAATAATGAGGGAGAGGAGAAGGCAAAACCAGGCTTACCACAACTGAACTAATACAAATTTTTTAGGTACATTTTCCTACATGTTGCACTGATTCTTTCCCAAAGTTGGACAGATCTGACTAGGATATAATTTTGCTAAATATTGTGCAGAACTAGTGGAAATATCCAATCCCTTCCTTCAGGAGATTTAGGTAAAGTCCCTGGTGCTCAACTCTGGCACAAGGCCATATCTGATTTTTGCTTTGCCCCCATACCTATTTTTAAAACTCCTGCCCTTGCAGAAAATGGATCTAAGTAGAGGGAAGAGGGCTTTGCAAGCAGAGTAATTAATTGGGAGAGAGAACTACCTATTCAGAGACAGAGCTGGTTATTCCTTACTCCTCCAGTATTTATAAATTTGTACACCTCCTACATTTCACATTCTTACCAGGTCTATTTTAGATAAGAATGTGGAAAGTGTGCTTTTGATCCAAGCCCTAGGAGGAACTGAGGAGTATACTTTAGAGAAACTAATAAGAGAGGTGGCGTTTTTGTTTGGCCCTCACACGAAACCTTTGGCAACATAGGAAGTAGCAAGAGGAATGTAGGGCAAACTCATGTGTTTCCTTCTTAGCTTCCTGTCTGGTGCCTGCTGCATGTTGTCTCTCTACCTGTGAGTCTAGTCTGTACATATCTCTCAGTTATCTCTTCTTTTTCTGAGATTTGGTGGTGGCGAACACAGCTCTAGTAAAATGTATACAACTTCTCAGGGAGAAGGAAGATAGGCTGCAATTGAACCTCTTTCTCACTTGGGCAGCAGTTCTGCAGGAGCTTGGCCTCATGGTTCTCCTTTCCAGCATGTCTGTTCTCTTTTCCACACCACATTACCCCTTTTATCACCAAATAACTCAATTTCAATGTCTGGAATTGAGATTCTGGTAAGGCAGCCTAATACCATCTTTGTTATATGAATTACATCTTTAGGATTACGGTTCCAGAGTAAAAGCTAAAGTTGTGGATGCTTTTTTGTTTTTCTAAAATTGATTTTTTTATTTAACAAAAACTTTTCTATCATTCCTACCTACCCACCACTGAAAAAAAAAGGAAAGAAAAAGAAAATGTAACAATTTGCATGATTAAGCAAAACAAATTCCCACATTGGCTATGTCCAAAAATGTGTGTTTTAACTGCATCTTCAATCCCACCTCTCTGTTACCAAAGGGGTAGGTAACATACTTCATTAGTCCCTGGAATCATAATTGGCTCATTGTGTTGATCAGAGTTCTTAAGTCTTTCAAGGTTGTTTGTTTTTTACAATGTTATTGTTATTGTATAAGTTGTTTTCTTGAGTCTTCTCACTTCACTCTGCATATCCCTTTACATTCTAATACACTAACACACTCTAATATTCCGTTAGATGCAATGAACGCTGTTTTTGATGGCTTTAAACTCAGAAGTATTGCTGAAGGCAGAACGCCACCTCTTTTATGGACTTAACTATTTCTGATGAGGACATCCTCATCATTCTAGTCACCCATTTCCTCCACTTTGATATTATCCTCAATTCCTCATTCTTACTCACCACACATAGTCACCAGGTTGGTTAATCTCATCTACTCTGTCTCTAAATATCTCTCAATCTGTCCTCTTCTCTCCATTCATACAGACATTACCCTAGTTCATCATCATCCTAACAATAGTTAACATTTATATATGCTTTAAAGTTCACAAATAACCGGCATAAATCGTCAGCATTTCTATATATTACCAAAAAAAATAAAACAGAGATGGAAAAAGAAATTTCATTTAAAATAACTATAAACAATATGAAATACCTAGGAGTCTACCTACCAAGACAAAACTGAGAACTATATGAATATGATTACAAAGCACTTTTCACACAAATAAAGATAAACCTAAGCAAATGGAGAAATATTAATTGCTCATGGATAGGCTGAACCAGTATAATAAAAATGACAATTCTACCTAAATTAATTTGTTTATTTAGTTCTATACCAATCAAAGTACCAAAGAATTATTTTGTAGAGCTAGAAAAAAAATTTTTTAATTCATTTCAACAAAACAAAAGGTCAAATATATCAAAGAAATCAATGAAACAATAGGAAGGAAGGCAGCTTAACAATAGCAGATTTCAAACTATATTACAAAGTGGTAATCATCAAAACCATCTGGTACTAGCTAAGAAATAGAGTGGTGGATCAGTATAAAAAATTAGGTACACAATATATAGTAATAAATGATAATACTCATCTAATGTTTGATAAACCCAAAAGTCTAAGCTTTGGGGGTAAGAACTCACTATTTGACAAAAAATTCTGAGAGACTTGGAAAGCAGTTTGGCAGAAATTAAGCATATACCAACATCTCTTACTACATGCTAAGATAAGGTCAAAATGGGTACATGACTTAGACATAAAGGATGATATCATAAGCAAATTAGGAGACTATGGAAATTTTTACCTGTCAGATCTATGGACAATGGAAGAATTGATGACAAAAGAGGAGATAGAGAGGATCGTGGGAAGTATAATGGTTAATTTTGATTACATGAAATTAAAAGATTTTGCATAAACAAAAAACCAATGTAGCCAAAATTAGAAGGAAAACAAGAAACTGGGGGGGGGGGGGATTTTTACAGCAAGTTCCTCTGATGAAGTACTCATTTCTCAAATATATAGAGAAGTGAATCAAATTTACAATAATAAGAGCCATTCACCAATTGATAGAGGATATAAATAGGCAGTTTTCAGAAGAAATCAAAACCATATAAAGACACATGAAGAGATGCTCTAAATCAATATTAATTTGAGAAATGCAAATTAAAGTAACTCCAAGGTTCTACCTCCAATCTATCAGACTGGCCAACATGACAGAAAAGGAAAGAGAAAAATGCTGGAGGGGATATGGAAAAATAGGTAGAGTTGTGAACTAGTCCAACACTTCTAGAAAACAATTTGGAACTATGACCAAAGGGTTATAAAACTGTACATACACTTGGGCCAAGTAATACCAAAACTAGGTTTGTATCCCAAAGAGAACAAAGAAAAAGGACCCAAGTGTACAAAAATATTTAAATCAGCTATATTTTGTGGTGGCAAAGAATTGAATATTGAGAGATGCCCATCAATTGGGGCATGGATAAACAAGTTGTGGTATGTGATTGTGATGGAATACTATTGTGCTATTAGAAATGACAATAGGAATGGTTTCAGGAAAACCTGGAAACACTTATATGAATTGATGCGAAGTGAAGCAGAACCAGGAGAACATTGCACAGTAACAGCAATATTATGATGATGATCAACTGTGATAGACTTAGCTATTCTGATCAACACAATGATCCATGACAATTACAAAGGACTCATGAGGAAAGATGCTATCCACATCCAAAGAACTGGTGAACTTTGAGTGCAGATTGAAGCATACTTTTTCACTTTCTTTATTTTTCTTGGTTCAAAAAAGCATGGCTAATATGGAAATGTATTTTGCATGACTTTGCACATATAAATGACATCATGTTTCTTTCCTTCTAAATGAGTGAGGAAGGGGTAGAGAGAGGAAGAGAATTTGCAACTCAAAATTTTTTAAAATGTATATTAATTTTTGTTTACATGTAATTTAGAAAAAATAAAATTAAAATTAAATGGAAAAATGAGTGGTATAAATAAACAATTTGGAAAATTTTTTAAATAAAGTTAGTTGGGCTAGAAAAAAAAGGTTACAAATAACTTTATAAACATTATCTCATTTGATCCTTGCAAGCACTCTAGGAAGTAGGTGCTATTATTATCCCTATTTTTACTGATGAGGAAAATCAGACAAACAGAGGTTAAATGACTTTCCCAGGTCACAGAGAGGAAAGCATCTGAGGCCAGATTTGAACTTCAGTCTTTCTGATTCTAGGTCCAGAACTCTTATCGATGGTATCACCTGGACACCTAGGACAGAATCATGTCTCATCTGGACTATTGCAGGATTCTCCTAATTAATCTCTTAGCCTCAAGTTTCTCCCCATTCAATACATCTCAGCTTTCAAAACTAATTTTCTGAAAGTGAGAATTCACTTCACAACTCTATTCAATAAATTCCAGTGACTTCCTGTTATTTCTAGGATCAAAAATAAACTTTCCTATTTGGCATTTTAAGCCCATTATAACCTGGCCCCAACCTATCTTCCTAGATTCGTTATTCCCATTCACGTACACCATGGTCCAGAGAAGCTGCCTTTTTTTTTTCTTCCTCATATGTGATACTCTATTTCCCACCTGGCTGCAATCATTTTGGACTTCTTTGCTTCTCCCACACTGGGTGCCTCTTCCTCTTGTCCCTTTTCACCTTTTCTTTGTGTCTTGTCTTCCTCCATTTAACTGTAGGCTCCTTGATGGCAGGGACTATCTTTCTTTTTCATATTTGTATCTGCAGCATTTAGCGCAATGCACATAGTAGATACTTATTAATTGTTTATTGACTATTGACTCTCTCTAAGATTTTGTACTAGCTAACCCTTATGCCTGGAATGCATTCCCTTCTCACCTCCATCTCTCAAAATTCCCTCTAAGTTCACATGTCACCTTCTACTTGAAGCCTTCCCATATTCCTCCTGTCAGCTAATGTTTTCTCCCCCAAATCTAGTATTTATTTTATTTATAATATTTATGCGTATGTTATTTCCTCCAGCTATGCTGCAAACTCCTTGAGGGCAGAGATTACTCAGACTTTTTCCTTCATATTACCCGTGCCTAACACAGTAGCAGATGCTTAATAAATGCTTTTTGGTTGACTAATTGAACAAGGCTCTGTGGAAAACAATTCAGAAAATGCTAAACTACATAATCTCCAAGGCCCTTTCCAGATCTAAGAATCCATAATTCTATGGTGATAACCCTCATTCTGGTCCTCCCAGGGACTCTCAATAACTGCTTTACTCTCACAAGGTTATCAACAGTTGGGAAACAGGCAAAGTGATTGCATTGCCTACTCAAGTGAATTAGGAACAAAGAGAGTGAGGATGAGGACTCCTGCTTGAGTAGAAATTTTTTTGAGTAGAAGTACCTCCAATGAATCAAGAAGGCAGTTACCCACAGAGGCAGATACTAAAAGAAATGAATCCAACTTATGAACAGAAGAAATATTATCAATCTCTTCTACTTGGAAAAGTTTATGGTTCACAAAAGGGTCTTTTCTACTATTTTTATATACAGACTTGTGACATTTAAAATTTTTGAGAGACATAGTTTCTGGGTAAGTAATCATTTTATTAATAATGCTAGCATTTTATCAATAAAAGGGTCAGTGACACTCTCAAATTCCAAAGACCCCTCATGGCATTAGGCTCACAATTTATATGCCCTTGGAAGCGTGGGTGTTCCTAGGGATGGCAATAAACTCTGATTGGTTAACAAGTAATGAGAAAATAAATATTATAATGAGAAGTGAGCTGTATTTCAATGAGGGTCTTGAGGCATATGACACTGAGCACCCAAATCTTGGTGAAATAGAATTATCAATTTCCATATCACCTGTTTGACAAAAGAGAGAATCCACATTTTCTCAGACCTGTCTGACTAAACACAAAGAGTAATAATCCACCCATTTGTCTAAACTTAGAATTTCTTTATTGCCTTTGATTAGATCTTAGTCTGGGTAAGTCTTTGCCCAAGATTTCCCACACTGGTTGGTTTCTAGATGAGGAGGCAGAAAAGGGGAAAAACCTTGGTCCTAATTCAATAATTAGTTAATAAATAAAATAGTGAAATAATCATTTCTTTCAGACTGTAGTATCACCAGTAGCTCAACCATATAATGTAAATTTTAATATTAGCTTAAATCAGGAGGTAAATGAGAGGGGGAAAAACCCAGTACTAAAACTTTTAAGTATCTCTCACATTCTTCCCCATCTTTCTATTCACATCACTAGCATCAAAGCTCCAGCCCTCGTCTCTCACTAGTACTATTGCAATAGGCTAAGTAGCCCGTCTATGCTCACATCCTTCCCATTCTAATCCATTCTGTATGTTGCTGGCAGATTAATTTTTTCTAAAATATTGATTTGATTATGGCACTTTTTTACTCAAAAATCTTCAGTGGCTACCTATTTCCTATGACTAAAATTCAAAATCCTTAACTTTGGAGGTCTTCCACAATTTGGCCCCAAACTACCATTCCAACCTTAACTTCTACTTTTCTGTGAAACCTGGTCTTCTCACTGTTCCCCAAATGCATTTCACATTTTCCAGATGTCACACCTATTACCCATGCTATTCATTCCTTCAAATGCTCTTATTCCATTTGTGTTGATTGATATCTTCCCAATTTTCAAGACCCAGTTCAAATGCTACCTCTCTCATGAAATCTCTTCTCATCAACCCAGCCAGGAATCATCTTCTTTCAAATTCCTCTAGCACTTTATTTCTTTTTTTTAAATAATATTTTATTTTCCCTAGTTACATGTGAAAACAAATTTTTAAGAGTCTTTTTTTTAAGTTTAGAGTTCCAAATTCTCTTCCTCCCTCCCATCTCTCCCCCCCCAATTCAGTAAGCAATCTGATATGTTATACATGTAGCACTTTATTTCTACCAAGGCTTTTGTAGTACTTATCTCAGATTGTTATCCTACTGTCCCCAACTAAAATGCAAGTTTCTTGAAATTGGGGCTTTGTCCTATACATCTTTGCATTACTTGCAGTACATAGTACAGTGCCTTGTCTGTGGCAGATGAAAAAAAATTATTTTTGAATGAATGAACAATTTTTAGTGATGAATTAATGCCTTGGTGGAAGATATAGCAAGGGATAATTTTGTCAGAAACCATATTGTCTTTGGGATTAGGAATTGCTGGCCTAAATAGTTTGGGGAGGAACAGGAACTGCAGAATATAGCATTGCCATATGTTCAAGAATAGACCTCCTAGGCACCACTTTCCTTGAGACTCCTGGAATCAGGAGTTCACAGACAGATACTATATAAAAAAGACAGAGATGTTTTTCTTCCTATTGTGTTCCTTTTAAAGTTGGCCAAACAAACAAACAAACAAACCCAAACCCAACAACATAGAAATTGAAGAAGTAATGAGGTATGAAGATAGGATTGTCTCACTTCCTCAAAGAGCTTAATAAATCCCTATAATGACAAACCAATGGGTGGCAGAGATTCCAGGGACTTTGTGTTATCTGTCCCATTGTGTCACAATGAGAAAGGGTTGTGGGTAACATGAAGGCAAAGCATGGTATCTGACTTCCAATTATACTTCCTACCTCAGGAAAAAAAAAATGTAGATTAGAACATTAAGCAAATGCCCAGATATCAGCAAGGCTAGCCCAAACCTGAAAGAAATGGTTTTAAAAAGACCTTTAAAATGTTAAATATGAAAAATGGATTTTTTGTAGTAGAAAAACAATAACTTCATCTCTAATGAGATATTATTCATGAATAAGTGACTAGTCACAGTGGGGAACCATAACTTCACACTGTGGGAATGAAATTAAGGAAGTAAGTAAGAGAAATATGTACTATCTATATGATGAACTATCTTGGGTCTAACATTTTGCATATACATCAGCTCTGAGCAATCCCACTTAGCCTTGTGGTTTGCCTGTGTGAAACTCTACTTGAGAGACAGTATCACACTGGAGAGGAGTCATTTCACACCATTAACACCAGCAAGCATGTTCACTTTTAAAATATAGAATCCCTGGGGTTAATCAAAGTCTGAGAGCTTTGTTTCAGAGAAAAATAAAGATAAAACATGGGTTTAGGTTTTTTTTTTTCCATATAGCAACCATTAATGAAAAGTCAAATGGAAGTACTGGAAATAAATCATGAAAAATATAGAGTTTGATAGAAATGCAAGTTTTCTGCCTTACTTTAAAGTTTATTATCTATAGTGCTGCTTTCTCTTCTTATATACTTGCTTTCTTGGGATAGATACTAAAGAATATTTTCTTCATTGTTCCAATTTTTCTAATTATTCTGGGAAGTCTTGGGAAGGAATTAATTTTGAAATTTAGATGTTGAATCTTCTGCCTTCTCTTTGCCACCTCCTCCATGAAACCTTTCCTAATCTTCATAATAGAAATTAGCTTTCTTTCCTTGGACTATGTGGTTCATTTTATAACTTACTAACTCACTGACCATGTCTTATTTTGCATAATAATTATTTGTATGTATGTAGCATTCCTCCTTTTAAATTATAAGCCACATATTTCAGCATTCTGGGTTCAAATCCCTTATGCAATTCAACTTTGAGGATCTGAGTTTCTTTATCTGTAGAATGAGGGCTTGGACTAAAAGACTTCTAAGGTCCTTTCTTCCTATACTACCTAACTATAGCCTATAAACGTAACACTCACTATAGACAGTGCTATGGTAGACAAATCCTACAATCCATTGAAGTTAAAGACCTTTTTCTTACTAATCTTGGAATCTCACCTTTTGATTATTCACACTATTCTTTACAAATTGGTAAACATCTGATAACTTGAACTGAATGTATATAGGACAGAGTAATGGGACAAATTCTAATCTTTAATTTTTAAGGTCTGATGGACTGAGAATATTATATTTGCTATTTTTCTCATTGTAAAAATAATTTTTAAGTAAAGTTTTTGAAATAATTTCTTTACAATTAAAATAAAAGGAAAAAAGGAAAAAGAGGTTTGTAAAAATTACTATTATATAGTGTTGAGAGAAATAACAAATACCCTCCAAAAAACTCAACGTATCTTCCAACACCCAAGTTATTCTATTATAAAAAAGTGGTAAGAGAAATTTTCCTGCAATGAGATAACACTAGTGTCAGACTATTTTATGTACCTTGATCTCAGGGCCATTGGGATAGAGGTACAGGGTTATGGCAAGTTATACAATACCATTCATCCTTTCCCAACCCTCCCCACAATTTTTTTTAAAATGAAAGAAAGTTAAACTGAATGCCAAGGACAACCTTAGAATGTTAGAAATAAGCCAAAAAGAACAATATGATGGTGTCTGTGGAGAGGCAATTACCTTCCCACCCCTATCCTATAATTGATGCTACCAAGATGCTACTATCTGCTGCCAAGGGAATGATAGCATAGCCTGTCCTTGAGTCACCCTACCTTAGGCATGGACATGCCTCATCACTCTACCTTTACCACCATGGTGGTGGTGGCCTAGAAAAGGTGGCCTATGCTGGGTTCTGGGAGTTGATGGCTTTATAAACTCAGACAAGTCATTTAGCTCTCAGGGCTTCCGTCTACTTCCTCATCTGAAAAATGAGGATATTGAGTTAGCTGGCCTCAGAGGCCCTAGGCTAGCTCTAAGAATCTACAGCTTTTACATCTTTCCTCATTATTAATTTCTTGGAGGAAAAAAATTCTTTTATAATTCTTTCAAATACTTTAAGGATTTTTACATGAAGAGGAATTTGATTCAATAAAATAGAAACCTTGACCTCAACTAGTAGAGAAAATAATTCTCATTAGTATCATAGTTATAGTCAAATTCAATTCAACAAGCACTTTAAAAAATTCAATTTCATTTTATTTTTAGTTCAAAATTCTCTCCTTCCCCTGCCCATTGAAAAGGCAAGAAAAACAAAATTCATCACAAATATGTTTAGTCACACAAAACAAATTTCCACACTAGCCCTGTCCTCCACTGCCCACAAAAAAAAAAGCAAGAAAAGAGAAAAAATATACTTCAACATGCATTCAGAGTCTATCAGTTATTTACCTAGAGATGGTTAACATGTTTCATCATGAGTCCTTTGGAATCATTGCAGGTCATTGTGATTAGAGTTACTAAGTCTTTCAAAATTTACTATCTTTGTGATATTGTTACTGCCTACAGTGTTCTCCTGGTTCTGCTCACTTCACTCTGCATCAGTTTATATAAATTGTCCCAGGTTTTTTTTCCCCTGAAATCATCCCCTTTATCATTTCTTACAGCACAATAGTATTCCATCACATTCATATATTATGACTTGTTCAGCCATTTCTCAATTGATGAGTATCCCTTGAGTTTCCAATTCTTTGCAATCATAAAAAGAGCTCCTATAAATAATTTTTGTACATATGGGTACTTTTTCTACATAGTATACTATTGCTGAGACAAAGAATATGCACAGTTTAATAGTTTTGGGTGCATAGTTTCAAATCACTTTCCAGAATGGCTGAAATAGTTCACAATTCTACCAACAATGCCTTAGTACTTATTTTCACACATCCCCTCCAGCAAATGTTATTTTCCCTTTTTGTCATTTTAGCCAATATGATGAGTATGAGGTGGTACCTCAGAGTTGTTTTAATTTTAATTTCTTTAATTATTAGTGTTATGGAGTATTTTTTTCATAAGGCTATTGACAGCTTTGATTTCTTTCTCTGAAAACTGCCTATTCACATCCTTTGACCATTTGCCAATTGAGGAATGGCTCTTATTGTTGTAAATTTTACTTAATTCCCTATGTATTTTAGAAACAAAACTTTTTTCAAGGAAAATTGATGTGATGATTCTCCCCACCCCCGCCCAGCTTCCTGGTTGTCTTCTAATTTTAGCTACATTTGTTTGTTTGGGTAAAAACTTTTTTTTAATTTTATGTAATCAAAATTATCCATTTTGTCTCCCATGAACCTCTCTTTCTCTTGTTTGGTTATAAACCCTTCCCTATCCATAGATTTTACAGACAATTTCTTCTATGCTCCACTTGTTTGCTTATGATATCACCCTTTATGTCTAAAGCATATGCCAATTTTGAGCTTATGCAGTATAAGATGCTGTTCCATGCCTAGTTTCTGCCAGACCACTTTCCCATTTTCCCAAGTTTTTTTCAAAAGTTACCAAGTTTTTGTCAAATAGTGAATTCTTGCTCCAATAGCTGGGATTTTTGAGTTTATGAAACCTGAGTTTACCATATTTATTTGCTTCTGTCTATTGCGTACCTAATCGGTTCCACTGTCAGCCTCTTTGGTTAATTTTGGTAATTTTGACAGTTATAGTTTTGTGGTAAAGTTTGAAATCTGTTGCTGCCAGGGCCCCTTCTTTCTTATTTTTTCATTGATTCCCTTGAAAATCCTAACCTTTTTTTTCCTCCAGAATTTTGTTATTTTTTCTAGCTCTATAAAGTAATTCTTTGGTAGTTTGATTAGTATGACATTGAATAAGAAGATTAATTAAGATAGTATTGTCATTTTTATTATATTGGCTTGGCCTACCCAAGAGCAATGAATATTTCTCTAATTATTTAGATCTGTCTTTATTTGTGTGAAGAGTATCTTGTAATTGTGTGTCTTCACAGATAGACTCACAGATGTTTTATACTCTCTGGGTTTATTTTGAATGGAATTTCTCTTTCTATCTCTGTGCTTTGCCACTATTAATAATCCTGACAGTCATACTTATTTGCAGGTCTCCAAGCCAGGCAGTAGGCAGGCAGGTAGAAGTATACCCCAGTAGGATAAGGCTGACCCAGGGTTGGACATGTGATGGTAATAGGATTGTGGAAGGCATGGCATGGGATTTGGTAGATTCCCTGGATAGATGGATATGATGCAAACATGGGGGCAGGTTTGTTTCTTCTTATCAGCAGCCCCACAGAATGATCACCACAGACAAAAAGAAACTCCCTTCAGGATATTTATGTCCTAAGGAATGGAAGTCGTTCTCCTGCTGCCCCATGACCACACTGATTCCCTGGGTCAACGTTGTAGTCTTTGTAACTGTTACTCCACTGAACCTGAGCTTGCATTCCAGTGACATAGGCCTCATGAACCCAGGGGGCATCTCTGTGCCACAGGAAGACATTAGAATAGGACATTAGGAGGCAGATTTTAAATACCTTTAATAGAACACAGCAACCCCTGAGTATAATAATACCTGACATGTATGTAACACTTGACTACATTACCTCTTTTGATCCTTCCACAACTTCTGTAAGGTGGGCACAGGAGGTATTATTATTTCTATTTCACAGAAAAAGATAAGGAGGGTCAGAGATGTCAAGTAATTTGCCTGTGGGTACATGACAAGCCCATGACTAGTTTGTCTCATGGCTGGTGTCAGAGGTAAGATTCAAATCTGAGTCTTCTGACTCTCAGTCCAGTATTCTTTTTGCTAGACTATCACACTTGAATACGTTCAGCCAAATCAAATTAGGATACTTTCTTCATTGGCCACCAGTTGCTCTGGTTGGTTTCACCACCACCACCACCATCACTACCATCACTACCACCACCACCACTACCATCATCATCATCATCACCATCATCACCTGTCCCCTCCCAGGAACTCATTACCAGGAAACTCATCATCATGGAGATTGCTTCAGCTTTGATACTCTCACCTCAGCAGTCCCCTCCTTTGCTTTTGCCCCTCTGATTGGAGGGTTGGAGGGTGGAGCAAAAATTACTCCCATGGCCTCCCTTTGTAAAGGCTTATAATCTCAGTCATGTTTTCATTTGCCAGCAGCTATTCTATTTGGTTTTGACTCCATGGTCATCACACTTCTGTGCCCCGCCCTCCTTTTCAGTGTCCTTTTGTGTATTGTAGGTAGACATATTAAATTGTAAGCTCTTTGAGGGCAGGAACTTTTTCTTGTTTCCCCTGTGTTTATCACAGTGCCTGGCACATAGTAGGCACATAATAAATGTTTATTGTATTGTATGTATACTTGTAAACACACATTTTCTTGCTTTAATTTGTATACAGTTAAAGTCTCTGATACCAGTAGGACCATTCCCCCAAAATCTGGCATTCTAACTTTTGTCATATGTGGGCAGATGCTCTTCCATCCTGTGTATTAAACAGCATCCCTTTCAGTGCCATAGTATCAGAACAATGGCATGAAAAGGAATGAATGTTTGGTTAAGCTGACTGAACATGTATTAGGAACATGGCCAAAATAAAAGATGAAATATTAGAATTCCAAAAAGAAAATCTTTCTGTGTAAGAAAAAAAAAAGATTTATCATATGGCATGTGAACAGGCACGCTGCTAATCTTTTACTTCAAATAATAAGAAAAATATATAATACAGTGCATAAAACTTAAGGAAACTACATTTTAAAATCAATTAAGATACACAAAATGTTAAATACCTAGAGCAGAAATATGAAAAATTAAAAGCAACCTCTAGGATGTGGTTTGCACTTAGATTCAGGGTATGCAGATCTGGTGATAAAGTGACTTGTATTAACCATTACTCATTTGAGACAATAATACTGGGAGCATATAAGTAGATTCTCAGATTTTAAAGGAAATATATATAGCATAGCATATTTTATATCAAATAACTATGAGATGAGAATGATGTTAATAAAATCATCCTGACTAAATGAGCAAAAATAATTTCAATGGCTCTATGGACAATACTTCAGTCTAATAGATGCTTGTGTTGATTGTCTACCCAACTTTCTAAGCTTATCACCCATTGTACTACTAGCAGAACTTTCTGCTCTACTCTGACTGGTATTAGCATCCTTAAAAAAAAAAAAAGACCTTGGTGACAATCTATAATGACAAATAAGTGGGTGGGAGCTGCAAGTACTTTGTGGTTGCAGAGATGTCCATTTCTGTCACAATAGGGAAGGGTTGTAGGTAGGATGGAAAGAGAGTTTGGGATCTGGCTTCCAATTACATTCCTCATCCCCAGGAGAAAAAAAATGAGATCATCAATCAGATACCAAGGTATCTATCTGCTCCAGCTCTGAGGATTTAGCAGATCTATTGATTATCATCATTTTTTTAAAAACATCTACTCTAGAATGTCTACCCCTCTCAGAACCTATTCTTTGCTCAGACCTAGGGTTTGCTTTCTGATATTTTTGCTTAATTTTCTCTGTGCCAGTCAAACCTGAAAAAAAGTTATAAGTAAGATAATAATGAGAGAAGTATGAACAAATGATATTTTTTGTTTTTTACACTGCTCCCTCCAATAGGAATGCCAGCAACTCAAGGCCATCTAAAAAAGGGGCTTTGGCTGCAGTCTGATGATGAGAGAGAGCCCTGTTTACTTAAATTCTCAGTAACTTTGTTAAAAATATGACCAGGAATTTCAGCTTGGATATTGGTAGGGAGGCAGGGAGAAAGAAAGAAAAGGGGAGAATGGGGACAAAGGTAGAGTGAGGAGTTATACTGATTTGGGGGGATTTTCAGTTGAGCAGCCTATTGTGCCCTACTCTTCCATAAAGGGTTAAGGTTACTATGTTATCTTCCAAATTCAAATAGACCATATGTAATGTGGAACTGATGGGGTTGGAATCTGAGCCCCAGAAAGGAAAAATTCTGGCCCTGATGCGGTTGGAATCCGAGCCCCAGAAAGGAAAAACTCTGGCCCCAGACCACTCCGACCCTTGGTAATTCTATTACCTCATGGACTCTGTACTTTCCCACATGGCCAAATCTCTGGTGCCTATAGTCCCATCAACTGGTCTTTCATTGTGGCTACACCCAATCTCCCTTCCGTTGTCTTATGTCCCTATGGCCTCAGGCCATTTCCCACCTTTGGTCCCACCTAGGCTCCATTTCCCACCCTTGGGAACTCTCTTACCTCATGGACTACTTGGCCACTCTCCCATCTTTCTGTATATAAGGTCCATCTTGTCTCCATTAAGATACTCAGATTTTTACAATCTAGCCAATAACCCATAGATGCTCAGACTCCTTAAGAGTCTAGCTAATATGGTGAATCTTCAATAAACTTTGTTTTTGGCTGCAAGAAGGCTTGGTTCGAATTCTTTTGGTCAGGACCCGGGTTTCGTGATTTTGGGGTGCCAGAACCCCTAAACTGCATCAGAACCTAGGTGTAATAATAGCCTCACTTGGTGGTGTCTATGTTTGATGCTAGGGGAACTCTAACACCAGGCAGGACCAGCAGCAGACCCATGGTAGTTGGCCAGCCACAGCAATACCAAGGCCAAAGTGTCTGGCAGTTCAGGTGCCAGTTCCCCAGCCTTCACCCTGTATGGGATTTTTTTCTCAGCTCTTTTTTCCTTATGGGTCTCCATAATCCTGTATAAAAGTCAAGGATAGGGTTATCCATAAAGAAGAAGGACCTCCAAAACAGATGTTGTGATTTAAAGCTTTGTGACACATATTTCTTCTATACGTGCCTCATTAGGACCATGGTCTAAGTTTTGTATTAATTATATTTACTATGTTATCTGTGAGTTGTAGTAGCTACCCTCTGGGAGCCCAATGGAATGCTGCTATATTTCTTCTTCTTCTTCTTCTTCTTCCTCTTCCTCCATTTCTTCTATTTCTTCTTCTGCTTCTCTTCTTCTTCCTCTTCCTCTTTTATTTCTGTTTCTTCTATTTCTTCTGCTTCTTCTTCGATTGCTTCTCTTCTCTTCCTCCTCTTCTTCCTCCTTTTTCTTTTCCTTCCCTCACCACATGTGGTCCCTCTCTCCACTTGGGGTGCCATACCCTTACATGTGGGTGCTCTGCCCAGAAGAATAATTTTTGGTTACTTATATTTTGTAAGATATTTTGGGGTTTGGGGGACTAGATTTTTTTTCTATTTTTTTTATTCCTTTTTTCCCAGAAAACTGGGACCATTTACTTTTTGTCCTGCACAGTTTTCATTTATGATATCTTGAAATATAGCTCTGGAAAAACCAGGGGTTTTTTTAAGCCCATTGTGATTAAAATGGAGGTACTTGACTATGCCTTTAAACCCAAACCACTATGGCTTTCATTGAATGGCCAATAAAAGGTGGCTCCTTGTTTAGATTTTGATGGTTTAGAATTAGTGTCAACAGCAATTGTTTTCTGTTCTGGCCAGAAACTTTGAGAGTCTATATACCCTTTCCAAATTGATACTTTTGTGATGGTAAATTAGGTCATCTTTTGTCTCAATTCTTACCTAGCCCTTAGTCATTGAATGGGCATTGCATTGCCTCAAACAAACTGAGACCTGGGAAAGACCTTAATTTAGAAAGGCAAAGGTAACCCACTGCATCCTGGGCCATTGCCAGTCATCTTGACTTTTGTCTTGCCACTGGACTTCCATGACTAGAGAGTGAGGCTGATAACTTCGTGCAGCTCAGCCTCACTCAAATCCAATTCATGTGCAAGTCAAGACATCATTCCAGGATGTCACTGGTCCTCTTTCAGAGCAAAGGATGAACAACATCAACTACTACCTCTGTGGCAGTCTGGGGAAGCCTATGGACCCCTAATGGCAGTCTGAGGAAGGCTATGGACCGTTTCTCAAAATGTTTTTAAACATGTAACAAAGCTGTCTTCCATATGCAGCATGGGGATATTGTTGTGTGGCTCAAGGGGAGGTCAGAATAGAGACATATCTTAACATCTTTTCCACCATGTGTCTCAATGGGAGGTTTTAATTCCTACCAGGAGGGGAAGCAAGAGTTTGAAGTCAGAAGCTTGGCAACTTTGCTCTCCTCAGAAAGAAGATACCAGGTTGGAATTGTAGCTCTTTGCTTTCTTACATGTTATTAGTCTAGGGAATAACGTTTACAAGCTAAACCTCTGATCACTTTTCATTAATGGGGAAAAGAAGACCCCAAGATTTATATATACAACATTTGACTCCTTTCTCACCAAATACTAGTTTCACACGAACACACACAAACATAGCAAATGGCAAAGAAACCCATTTTCTGGTCAATAACAAAACAGAAATCAGAGAAAGCATACATATGAAAATACATACAAGAAAATAAAAGAGTGAAGTAGTTGTCTCATTAGGAATGAGGTAACTCAGCTCAACAAATGAGTGCTAGATCTCATCCAAAGGAGAAATTCCCCAAAGTCTCTAAAGTAGTAGGCTGGGGATAGGGACATGATAGAGATTGCTAGCTTCTCCCCAGAGTCTTTTTCTTCCTTCAGCAGTCTGAAGAGGAATCGGCATCATCCATCCTCTCTCTTGAAGCTAAAAGTCAAAAGTGTTCATAGCAACTGAAGAGACTGAAGAGCTTTTCTTTCTCCCTCTTTATAGTACCATTCTACCCCTCAATGCTCCACCCTGGGACAGGGATTGATTTCCATCAATGAGGAAATAGTCCCATACCAATGAGCTTTGATACTTAGGTTACAAATGAATAAAATAAAACACATAGGCTTACAAAGGAAGCCATAGATTGGTAATTTTTTTCCCAACCAAGTTCATGGACCACCTCACTCCCCTAAATTTGTCCATGGACCCCAGGTTCACAATCACTCACTTGAGGGAAAAAATATCTATATCTTTAAGAGAAAACAAATTATCTTTTTCTTCTAATCACACTCCACTGGTTTAACTAGTGACACCAGTCAGGATTGGTGGTCATCAGTTTTATCAAACAATTGAAATAGCATAGAAATGAAAAGGAGCAACAGGGAAATAGAAGCTTAGATGCTTGCTACCTTTGACAAGCAACTGGGTGTCTTTGACCCCTTCACTCACTGAGCAGAAGGGAATCAGGAAGTAAACTGTCCAGCAGTTAAATGGAGAACAGGTGACTTCAGGCTAAACACCCATTAAAAAGCAAAGAGGATGTGAACTTTTAGCAATCTCTGGCTACTCCTCATGAATCCCAACATCCACCCATGACAGCAATGACTTCATAGATGAAGGTCACACTGCCCTTGAACCCTCCCAAGGTTCCTCCCCAATCAGTTCAGCTGCTCTTAGTCATGATGGATACTGAGCCCTGTTCTATCTTTCAACCACATCTTCTTCCAATACCAAGGTCAGTGTCATGGGCTTTTGGGGGGATTCTGGGTAAAAGCATAGCAAGAATTATAAGCTCATTAGTTGAAATGTTACAATGTGAAGAACATTGGATTTAGCATCAGAAAACCTTAGTTTGAATCCTGTCTTTGCCATTTATTAATTACTTCACCTTAGTGAAGTCAACCTCTTTGGGTCTCAGTTTCTTCAACTGTAAAATGAGAAGCTAGATTTTATAATTGCTAAGGCTCTTTCAGTTCTAATATTCTGTGACTCAAATGGTAGAGGTTACAGACCTATGGGGCGGCTAGGTGACTCAGTGGATAGACTGCTGGCCCTGGAGTCAGGAGGATCTGAGTTCAAATACAGCATCAGACACTTACTAGCTGTGTAACCCTGAGCAAGACACTTCACCCTGTCTGCCTCAGTTTCCTCATCTGAAAAATGAGCTGGAGAAGGAAGTGGCAAACCACTCCAGTATTTTTGCCAAGAAAACTTCAAATGGGGTCATGAAGAAGTAGACACAACTGAACAACAGACCTAAAGAGAAGGAAGAAGACAAGCATTTAAGCGTATTCTATATTATCTCCATTTTACAGTTGAGGTAAAAATAGAGTGATTTACTCAGGGTCACACAACTAGGAAATGTCTGAGGCTGGATTTGAACTTAGATCTTTCTGACTCCAACTCCAAGACTCTGTCCACTGTTCCACCAGCTACCTCATAAAGAAGGTGTTATATTTTAGGCTAGTAAACTTTGAGCCCCTGGAATCATGCCATTAACAGCTATCTACTTATGACAGCCATTATTGTACACTGAAATGGATAAAATACAAGGTTTAAGACTCTCTTTACCAGTATCTTGCTTTTTTGGTCAAACAAATATCCTGAATTTTTCTGCAATCATTTTGGGAGGTTGAGGGCAAATCATAGAATTATACTTCTTAAGAGCTAGAAGGGGATTTAAGAGACAAAATTGTATTTATAAAACACCAGGAGGGCTATCTATTTAAAGGAACCTTCTTATAAGGGGAATTATCAATTCTCTAATTTCTCTTTTGTGTGAATCAAGATTTTGATACATTAGGCTTGCTTAAAGCATACATGTCACATATTTGCCAAACATAGAGACTAAATATAGCCTAAAGAGTTTAAATTCAGTTGGTAACTTAATCATTCTTTGTAAATGTGCCAGGTCGTATCATATTTAGAACTCTATGTTCTCAAGTGCTCTGCTCATGGAGAGAATTTGCTAAACTGATACAGGGACAACAAATTAACAAACATAGGTTTTCTGTATCCTAGGATCTTCAAATAAGAATTACATATATGATTCTAGTCCAAGATTTTCAAACTTTTGTGGTGTCTCAACAACTATCATTGATTTTGTATCTAAAATAATAATACTTCCCAAATAATAATGACTGACATTTATATGGAGACACAAACATACTGTATCTCATCTGATCCTCAATACAATGCTATAAGGTAGGTAAGGTAAATATCTTCTTTTCACAGATGAGAAAATTGAGGTCCAGAGAGGTTAAGTGACTTCTCCAAGTCAATAGTGTTAAAGTTAGGATTAGGCTCTCCAGAGATCTGATTCAAACTACTTTTCATATTAAACTGGTGCCCTTTCCCTCCCCAAAGGATATATAAATAGTGTTGCAAAAGTTAGTGTCAGAGACCACAATAGAGACTCAATAGAATGAGTCTCTACTGAGATTCATAATGAAAGTTCATTGAGGGCAGGGGCTGTTTCATTTTGTCTTTGTAACCTCAGCTCTTAAGGACTAGGAATGGATCTGAGATTTGGCTGAAAAAGCAAACTTCTGGATGAGGATACTTTCTCTACCAACACAAATGAACAACTCTTGGCAAATTATGGTCTTACAGGGTTGCTTGATATCCCTGAAAGGTTTCCAAGGTCAAAATGCCAGTATTCATTAGGGTTTCCAAAGTCAAAGTGCTGAATTCATCAGAGATCTTGAAAACTAGGTCCTCCTGAGTCTAAGACACATTCCTTAGCCATTTAGCCAAGCTTTCCCTTTTGGCACATGGTAGGTGGCTAAAAAAAATGATTGCTGAATTGAACTGAAAAGACGGAGGTATGAAAGAGAAACACAGAGAGAAGAACAAGAAGAAGAAGAACAACAAGAAGAAGAAAAAGAAGATGATTGATGATGATGATGATGATGATGAGAAAAGGGAGAGTGAATATAAAGGGGGAATGGAAAGAGGAGGGAGAGGGAAGGAAGAAGGGAAAGGGGAGAGAGAGAGAAGAAGGAGGAGGAGGAAGAGAATGGAAGAGGAGAAGGAAGAAAACAAGAAGAAAGGGGAAGGAAGGAAGGAAGGGAGGGAGGGAGGGACGGAGGAGAGAAGGAAGGGAAGGAAAGGGGGAGGGAAAGAAGGAGGAAGAAAGGGAGGGAGGAAAGAAGGAAAGGAAGGGAAGGAGGGAGGGAAGGAAGGAGGAA
>NW_020955033.1:35822287-35839143 GCF_900497805.2 Vombatus ursinus
AGGGAGGAAGGGAGGAAGGAAGGAAGGAAGGAAGGAAGGAAGGAAGGAAGGAAGGAAGGAAGGAAGGAAGGAAGGAAGGAAGGAAGGAAGAAAGGAAGGAAGGAAGGAAGGAAGGAAGGAAGGAAGGAAAGGAGGGAGGGAAGGAAGGAGAGAGGGAGCAGTACAGGACGCCCCACAGTACGCCACAGCACAGCTTTGGTGCCGCTTTGGTGCCCTCCGGCCGGCTCGGCGGCAGCCCGGTCCTCCCTGCCGCCAGGGGGCGCCGTCTGCTCGCTCTCGCCGATTCCCCGTCTGGGCCGGTCCCCTCCCGCCGGCTCCCGCGGCTCCGCGGCCCGCCCCCCCCCCCCCGCGCCCCTCCCGCGGGTTCGTCCCCCTTCCTGCCCCTCCTCGTCCGGGATGTTGCTGCCGCTGCTGCGGAATAGCTGCTTCCCTTCTTCCTCTCCCGGCGGCGGCGGCGGCAGCGGCGGCGGCGGCGGCGGCGACGCGGGCTCAGGGAGCCGGCCGGTGGGGCAGCTGCTGCACGGAGCCCGCGGGGCGGCGGGGCCGGACGAGGCGGGGAACAACGAGCCAGGGGCCGATCCCCTGCGGCGGCGGCGGGAGGAGGAGGCGGCGGCGGGGCCGGAGGCCGGGGGCCGGGCCCGAGGGGCGCCTCCTCCGGGGAGCGGGCCGCGGACGGAGCGGGAGCCGTATGTGTCCATGGATCGGGGGGCCGCGCTGCAGAGGCGAGGCGGAGGCCTGAGCGGGGGCGTCTCGGCCGCCGGCTCCCCGGCGCTGTCGGGCGGCCAGGCCCGCCGGAGGAAGCAGCCGCCCCGGCCGGCCGACTTCAAGCTGCAGGTCATCATCATCGGCTCCCGGGGCGTGGGCAAGACCAGCCTGATGGAGCGTTTCACCGACGACACCTTCTGCGAGGCCTGCAAGTCCACCGTGGGTAAGCGGGGGGCAGCGGGGACCCGGGAGGGGCCGAGGAGGCCCTAGGAGAGGGGCCGGGGGAGAGGACGCGCAGATCCCCTGGAGGGGACCGGGAAGCCCTCCCCCTGGTCCATCGGAGGCCTGGGACCCCTCCCCCCACCCTCGACGGAAAGATGGGGACCCCGGCCCCCGCGGCCAGCCCCGAGCGCCCTCCCCCCTCTCATGTCCAGCCCCCCAGCCCTGGACTGCCAGGGGTCTCCGCTCTCCAGACAGCTCCTCCCCAGCAGACTTCTCCCCGGCCTCTGCTTGCCCCTTCCCCACGTCCCTGGTGTTGACCTCATTTGTCCAGGCGTCCTTGAGCCTTTCTGACAACTCTAGCCCGAATTGCCACTTAGGTTCAGCCCCACACAGAAAGTGGGTGCACCGAGCCGAGGAGCTTCTCGGCGAAACTTAAGGCTGCTTCCCACTCCGAGGCCCTGATTTTATTTTGGTTTATATTATCTTTGCTTAGGGCTATCTTTCTTATCAGCTTCCATATACACCTGCCACTTGGTTCTTTTATTTGTGTATGTTCATCCTTCTACAAAAATACCTCCCTTCTCTTCCTCTTCTCCAAATATAGAATTGATTTATTCCTTAGATACCTCTCATGATGACCTGTTTCTTTAGACCCTCTTTATTTGCCTGTTCTAAGGTCAGATAACTGAGTGATGCATTTGTTTGGGTTCAGCTGTCCTAAGCAGTAGCCAGCAGCTAGAGTCGTTATCTGTTGAAACTCCTGACAGTCTTATATTACTAAGGGGGGGTGGATGGGGGCAGTCACTTGATACTTCGGGGTGGGACTCAGACAGGCATGTTGTGAAATTGAAAGGAAAGATAACAGTCACCTGCTGGGGCACACTCAGTGGCTTGTATGGCCTTGACTAAATAAGTGACAAAGGTGTATCAAGTTTATCTCTAGCAAAATTTCCCCCTCAGATTTTGATTAAAAAAAGAAAACAGTTCTGTGAAAGGATGGTATGGTAAAACTGGGTGTCTACTCATGATGAGCTACTGATATGATGTACTGAAATTTAAAATGCTTTTTAAAACTCTCCAAGGAAATGGATGAAAATAGTAGGATAGGGCAAGTTTGTTAATAAACAGTATGTTAAAGTACGTATGATAAAATAAAAGACTAAACTTTGAATCCTGTTTCAGTAACAGTGAATTCTGATAATCCACTAACACTCAGGCAGACTTAGTACTTCTGTGTAATAATATACCAGATCAGAAAATAAAATTGCTTTGCCTCATAAAACTGAAACTGAAGGGAAAATTTATGAAGGAAGGCAAATTTATTTATAATAAGAATACACTGGACTTCATAGCATTTATATGTAGCTTAGTTCTGGAAAGAACCTTGGAGATTTAGGCCAACCCATCATTTTGTAGATGAAGAAACTACTTTGTTTTGTCCATTTATCAATAACTGTTTTTGTGAAAAATCCCATAAAGCTAAGCTGGATCTCATGGCTCCTAGGCTGATGTATATGTAACCTAAATAAAGGAAAGCTGAAAAGGGAGAGAACTTTATTACATGGTGCTAGACTGGAGGTTCTTTAGCACAAAAGGAAATCACCTTGAATCACAGGCAATTAGGGATTTCCTCAGGGAATGTCCAAGAAACAGTGAATATTCATTTTTAGATTTTAACTTTTAGTGGATAACCTTTGCAAATCCAATTTTGTAAGATTCTGAAAGTCCTAATTAATTAGCAAACTTTCCTTATTCCTTTTTTGTGACTTTATTTTGAAAGTTTATGAATTTTTTTAAATTCAGTACCTAATGTTGAAGGACAGAACCTGTAGATAATTTTTGATTATAAAGCTGTTCAGTGCTGAACATTGTTAGTACTGATTCTTCTAAGGGCATATTTACACAGATTTTTAAAATTTTAAATTGTAATCCAAAAAAATTCCATATTTTAAAAATCTGAATTTCTGGTTAAAAAATACACACACACACACACTCACACACGCACACACGCACACACTGAGATTTTCTTTTCCTTACTGCTGTTTTGAAGCAGTTGATTGTGGAAGTGTTTGATCTTCCCTCCCATTTCCTTTGTTTCCTTTCTAAGAGTTGCTCTTTTGGCACTTATTTGCTTAAAAGTCTGATTTACCTGGAAATATAAATAGCAGATTTTATGGTGAGAATGATAAAAAACATTATCTAATGAGTTTTATTCATTTTTTTTAGGTTAAGTAAACAATGACAAGTTTGCAGATTTATCTTTCTTAATTTTAAGGGTCATCTTTAAATACATAAAATAGCCACTATAATTGTATCCTTAAAGTTACATTTGTGTGCACTGGGATAAAGACAAAACATTAGTAAGTCATTGGATTCCACATTTAGGTCATTGAACTCTGATGCTACTGCTTTGTTACATTTGCCTGAGTTGGGGTTACCCAGAAGTATGACATTGTCTGATTAATTCAGGCCTACCATGACTTGGGTCCTGTGCTAAGTATACAAAAATATCTTAAGACACTTTGGCCTCAAGGGGCTCAAAAGCAGGAAAGCTAATATACTAGTTGTATCCAACAGACCAGTCCTATTGGAGGTCTGAGGGAAAGGTGAGAAGGACTACTTGTGGAAGAGGAGGGATTTGAACTGGGCTTTGCTGGAAGAGTTTGACTTACACAAAGAATGGAATTTGGTGTAAAGAAAGCATAATAAATCAGGACTCACTGCAAGTAGATCAGTTTGGCTATATTGTAAGGCTCCCATAGAAGAGTTGTTAGGTCAGACTGTAGTAGCATTTTGTATGTTAGAGTAAGGCATTGGGAGTTTATTGTGTGGGCATTGAGGAGTCATTAAACGTTTTTGAGCAATGGGATCTTCAAAATGGTATGTTAGGAAAGTTAGTAGCACTTGGAAGACCAATTAGGAAATTTACATTAATTCAGGGGGAAAATAGTGGGAATTGAAAAGAAGATACACATGAGAAAAATTTCAAAAGAATTACTAGTCAGTCAGTAAACATTTATTAAATGCCTACTATGGGACAGGCACTATGCTAAAGGATGAGGATGCAAAGAAAGATAAATGACAGTTTCTGCTCTCAAGGAGCTCACAGTTGAATGGCAGGGACAACATGAAAACAACTGTATAAACAGCTGTATACAGGATATATACCAGCTATATACAGGATAAATTGGAAATAATCAACAAAATGTAGGCACTAGAATTAAGGGAGGTTAGAAAAAGCTCCCAGTAGAACAGTAGTGTCACACTCAAATAGAAAAGGATCCCTGCCATCTGCATATCGATTTAGAAAACCAGAAATAAACATTATGCTGTATTTTTATTTTGTTAAACGTTTCCTAATTATTTTTACTTTGGTTCTGGCTTCACTTGGCAGTTTCTCTGCTAGTTGTGGTTGTGAGTTTGACACCTCTGCTGAAGAAGGTGGTATTTTAGCTGACTTGAAGGAAAACAGAAAAGCCAGGAATCTAAGGTGAGGAGGTAGGACATTCCAGGCATGAGGGACATCTCCTTAAAGTGGTAGAAGTTGGGAGTTGTAGTGTGTTGTTTAAGGACCAGCCAGGGGGCCAGTGTCATTTCGTGGCAGAGTAAAAAGAGGAGAGAATATAAAGTGTAAGAAGATTGGAAAGGGAGGGGGCAAGTTATGAAGGCTCTGAACACCAAGATTTTATATTGATCTTGGAGCCACTGGAGTTTATGGAATAAGCGGGTAACATGCCAGGACTTAAGTTGGACTAGATAAGCTCCACGGTTGACTTTAGGTTTTGAGAGTGGGTAACTGGGAGAATGACTGACAGAATAATAACTAATTTATATCAAGCTTTAAGTTTTGCAAAACACTTTTCATAACAACTCTGTGAGTTAGGTAGAAATAAGAGGTTGCAGAAGGTAGTGGATTTAAGGGGAAAGATAAGTTCGCATTTAGATATTTTTGATTGAATTAGCCATATACACATGCTAAGATAAACAATGATCTATCCCTTTCATTTGTGTGAGGAACTCAAATGTGGAAAATCTACCAAGACAGATTAGCAACTCATCTGTAACATAAATAATAACCTTAGAGAATTGGGGCCCCGAATTGCCCTTGATCATACCCCTCATATGTATAAGAGACTTGAATAGAGGTCTTTCTGACTCCAAGGCCAGCTGCCTATCAACTGTACCAAGGTGCCTTTCTTTCTAACTATTGGTAGGAAAAGAGTATATGGAATGATCATTCATTTAATAAGTATTTGTTAAGTGTTTGATATATTCCAGGCACTGGGAATACAAACACAAAAAAGAAATAGCCCTTGCCCTAAAGGAGTATGCGTTCTATTGACAGTCAGTAAACATTAAGTGCCTACTATGTGCCAGGCATTGATGGGGAAACTACATGAACTTAGATAAAGTCCCAGTTGAATGATGCAGACATACAGAGCATAGTCTTAAAATTTCAGGTCTAGAGAGATCAATTCCAATTGGAGTGGTCTGGGAAGTTTTTATGGAAAATTTTTTTAAGCTGAGGGTTAAAAGGCCATTGTGGCAGTGTAATTGTAAGTGGGAATAAATAATGGCAGAGTAGTGATAAGTGGAGATTAAGAGGAAATGATAAATACCTAAGAGTTAAGGGACCTTAAATGAATCCTTTTTAAGTCTCCTTATTTCCATTTCTGTTTATATAAAGGATATACCCAAAGTCATTGAAGTTTTGAGCTATTAAAGATTACTATTATAATACTGAAACTAAACTAAGACTTTGGATACACACTATATAATAGAAGTGATAGTTGCTGCATTTATCATCCTGACAGGAATGTTGTAAAGATCAATTTATTCCTGGAATTCCTTGGGGTATCACAGTATTTTATAGTTACCTAATGTGGATACATACATATTAAGACATTTATCTCAGTTAAGGCTAGTCTTGGAAATTTGATCCATGTCTGCTCCATCTGGCTTCACACAGAGGAAAGATTATTTCATGGATGGCAGATTATAATCCCCAATTTTACCACCATTCTTGTGAATGTTTGCTTTTGGTAACAAATGCAACTGGCCAAGAGTATGGATCCATTCTAGGGAAAATAACTCATAGTATATACCCTGCTACTGGTGGGTATATACTGGTGGTGAGTATTGGATGCCTTGTAATTAAAAAGAAACAGACTAAACCTATCAAAAGGAAAATATTAAACTGTCTCTAGAATAATTTGAACTTTCTTTACAAGATTATAGAAATACTTTTTTTGATTTTGAATGAGGTTAAGAAACCTTTTTTTGTATTTTTAAGTGAATAAAATATTGCCTGATACTGCTATTCAGTACAGGAGCTCATATTATAAAAACTCATATTGTGGGGGAAAAAAAGCTTAAATATATTAATTGATCTACGTAATAGTGATTGTCTTCATATAAGACATTTAAAGATAGGATTTTTAAATTAATAATAGTATTGGTTACTTAGTGAAATTTTACGTAGTACTTTTGACAGTTTAAAAAACGTTATATGGAAAGTGCAGTGCCAGCTTTTCAAATTTAAAATTAGACGTAGAAAAGACGATCAGCCTTGCAAAGGAACATGCTTTGACTACTGCCTTTCTTACATGCCTCTACTGTTCTTTCACCTGTCCTGTGAACTTTCCTGTGACTTTGGGTAGCCTGGTTAGGCCTCTACCTCATTCGATGAGTAGAAAGGATGCAACAGAAGCACCGTTCTGCCTTTTCAATTCCTATGTGTTATTGGCCTCTTTTGGTGTTTTTCAGCTTCCAAAGGGAAGTTTGTTCTATGGCTAGAAAAGTTCTCAAGAGCAGAAGCAGGTGGTCAAACTTTAGATGAAATAAACATGTCAATGATTGACCTAATGTCCATTTTATATTCATGCTAATTTTTTTTTGCCTTTAAAACTAAAAAAGACCAGTCTATTGCATGTACAATGAAGCAAATTTCACATATAAATTATTATGCATACTTACTGATTTTTTTTGATTGCTTACATCATGTATTGGAAAGAACACTGGATTTGGAGTCAGACCTGGATTTGAAGCCTGGCTGTGCTGTTTATTAGATGTGTTTCCTTCAACAATCCAGTTTATTTCTTTGAATCTCAATTTTCTTGTCTGTAAAATGATAAATCTTTTACAGGATTTTTGTGAGGATTTGTTTTTCAGTCATTTCAGTCATGTCTGACTCTTTGTGGCCCATTTGGGGTTTTCATTTTACAGATGAGGAAACTGAGGCAACCAGGGTCACATAGTTAATAAGTGTCTAAGGTCAGTTTTGAACTCATGAATGAGTCTTCCTGACTCCAGGCCTGACACTCTATCCACAGTGCGAACTAGCTATTGTGTGTGCTTTGGTCAATTGAGTCCTAAATATTTTATGTTTTTTAGGGTTATTTAGGGGTCTTAAAATTTAATTTAATTTTTTTCATTTAAGCATTGTTTTCTCTCACCTTCCACCTCTGGGGGAAAAAAAAGCCCTTATAACAGATTCCTCTATTGGCCATGTTAAAAAAATGTAGGTGTCATTCTGAATATTTAGTTTATCACCTCTCTGTCAGTGGGTAGGTCTCATTCATTATTTTTGGTACTCTGCAGTCATGTTTGATCATTATGTTGATCAGGGTTCATAAATCTTTCAAAGTTGCTCATTTTATAATGTGGTAATGGTATAAAATTGTTCTCCTGGTTTTGCTCACCTCACTCTTCATTAATTCAAACATACAGGTCTTCTCAGGTTTCTCTGAAATTATCCCCTTTTTCATTTCTGATAGCACAATAGTATTCCTCATATACCAGAATTTGAATAGCCATTTCCCAATTGATGGGCACTGCCTTAGTTTTCAGTTCCTTTCTAGTTGTGTGATTTTTTTAAATGAGATTTTTTCCATTCTGTATTTCCCTTCTGGATTTTCTTTTTGCTATATAGAAATGTTGATTTATTTTTTTTATTTTTTTATTTTTTGTTTTATTTTAGTATCTTGCAACGTTACTGAAACTATTGTTTCAGTTTCTTTTCTGATTCCCTAGAATATTTTAAAGAAGCCATTATGTCATCAGCAAATAGGGTAATCTTAGAATGACCTCTTAAATATGAATTGTGAATATGAATTATGTGTATTTTTTCTTGGGGAGAGGAGTCATTTAAAATGAGCTTTACCAGATAGCCTTCCAACAAGTAGAAGATTATTTCAAACTTTGCTTTAAAGTACCTAGGTAACAAACCAATTAAATCAACCCTCTTTTACTCTTTTTGTGTAATTTCTTCTGTGACTTAATTAAATGAATCTATAGAAAAAAAAAGTTCTCTAAGAAGTCTTTTAATTTTTGTCCAATATCCATTCAGGATATTGGACAAAAAGTGACCAGAATGGTCTTACCAAACATGTTGTATGAGGATTGATTGAAAGAGCTTTTGACACTGTTGATCACCCCCCTCTTCCTGCATACTTCTCTCTACTTTCATGACACTATTATCTCCCTGTGTATTTGTCTGGCCCATCCTTAGTTTCAGATCTCTAGCCTATTAAAATATGACTGTCTCCCAAGACTCTGGCCTGGGTCCTCTTTTTTTTTTATACCATTCCTTAGTGATTTCAGCTATCATAGTTTCCATTATTATCTCTGTAAAAATGAAGCGGAAATCTGTATACCCAGCCCGAATCTTTCTCCAGAGCTCCTGTCCTATGTCACTGTCTGCTGGACATATCCATGTGGCTATCCAGTGGGTACTTCAGAATCAGTCAAGAAATATTTATGAAGTGCCTACTATGTGTTGTGATAAGTGATAAATCAATTTATATCAAAAATAGAACTTATTTCCTCTCTCCAGCCCTATACAGACCCTCCTCTGAACTTCCATTTTTCTTTCAGGACAATATCATCTTTTCATTTGTCCAGATTTAAGACCTTTGAGTTATCTTTCAGGTTCCTTTCCTTCCCCTTTCTCCCCTACCCCCACAGTCCCTAGTACATAGGTCCTTATCACTTCTTACCTAGACAGTTTCAGTAACTTTTATGATTGCTGCTTCCTGTCTTTTATCCTATCCAATCTGCCCTTTGACATAGCTGCCAAATTAATATTCCTAAAGCACAGGTTTGAATGTGTTCTCAGTTTGCATCTGTGGTACCCTGTTGAGTCTAGGTTAAAGTACAACTATTTTACTTGGCATAAAATCATTCGTAGTATAACTCTAGCTTGCCTTTCCAGATTTATTTCACATTACTCTCCTTCACAAATTCTGTGTTCTAGCCAAATTTGCTTACCTGCCTATTTCCTGTATTCAGCATTCCATTTCATATCTCACCTCCCTGACTTGCATAACTTGTCCCCTTTGCCTGGAATTTATTCCCTTTTCATCTCTGCATGTGAGGATTCTGAGCTGTCTCAGGTGCCAACTCATAGGGAAATTAATACTTTTGTGTTTCTCCTAGCTAGTTATAGTGTATTTACTTATCTGTGTTAAGTGTTGTATCTGATTTTAAGAGCAAAAACTACTCTGGGTTTTTTGTTTTTGTGTCAGTTCCTAAAAAAAAAACCAAAAACGACCTTGCACATAGTATGTACTTAATGAATGCTGGTTGAATTGAATTTAATTAGAGAAAAGGTGTTGTCAAGTAAAAGGGGGATTAGACATTTTCTGCCTGGCCCTCTAGTGTAGAATTAGTTTTAACTGGAATTTACAAGGAAGTTTAAGTGGACTTCCTATAATTAAAACAGGTCTCAAACAGAATAGATTATTTTAGAAGTATTTAGGTCGAAGCTGGGTGGTCATTTTGGCATATGTTACTTATATTTGCTATGAGTCCTATGAAGCAGACATTAAATATAAAATAAGAATTAAGTATAAATCATTCTAGGTCATATTGTTTGGTAATAGCAACTTTGGCTTTAGGCTCTTTGTCATATCTACTGGGTTCAGCCCCTCTCTGAACAGATTTCTGTTTTGGAAACCATTAGGAGAGGTAATGCCTAAAGGATCTGGGGGTAGGGGTAGAAAAAATGAATGTGTACTGATAAGACTTCATGGTGGCCATAGGGTCCATACCTATCAGTCTCAACACATGATGTAGAAGCAATATAAGTGAGTCAGGGAAATAGGTATTTAGCTCTAATAGGTAACAGAACAAAAGAGAAAATCTAATTTCTTTGTTCTGAGAGTAACTAAGTTTTAGCTTTTCCTCCCCTTCCCCCGAAACCCAGGATAAGCATTTGATATTGGAGGGAAAATACAATCATTTATTTTTTTCTTGATCTTTATATGCGGTCTCCCAGCTCTTGTTCTGTCTGTTTAAAGAATGGGGGAAAGCTATCTATAATTTTTATTCAGAAAGCCCAGAACCTTGCAGTTCCACGTTGTTCCATCTAGGAATGTGTATAAAGATTATATTGCCAAGATGATGTAATATGGTGACTCAGGCAAATGTGAATTAGAAACTGCTGTTGCTTGGTTAACATTTGAGTTTTTATGTAGGCATATGTTATGAAATGTGTAATTGACTTTAATGAATTATACAAACTAATGTGCAAACTAATTGTAATAAAAACAAGATAAAATCACCTTTCAAAGAATGATATTTTGCATGTTACTAATTGTTCAGGTTTTTTTAAGTAGAATTAAAATCTATTTAAAACCTGGCCAACCACATTAAACATTTAATTTCTGTCTTGACTATTCACTGACTTTTTTTTTCTTTTTTTTTTGTTGTGAGGCATTTGGGGTTAAGTGACTTGCCCAGAGTCACACAGCTTGTGAGTGTTATGTATCTGTGGACGGATTTGAACTCAGGTCCTCCTGATTACAGAGCCAGTGCTCTATCCACTGTGCCACCTAGCTGCCCCCACAGACCTTTCTTAAGAAAGGTTTCATTATACTTTGAATTGACAAAATTTTTTCGAGATTCTCTTTCCCATACATCCTTTGCAGAATCTTAGATTTGCCCTTTGATTAAGCATTTGTTTATTTTTGTAAGGAAAACATATCTGACTTTTTGAAAACATTTATCAAACCAGACACTGTAAGTCAAAAATGCAGTACTTTGAAGAGACAAGTGTTATTACTATTTTATGAGGGACGTCCCTGGGTACACAGTGAAATCTAGGAGAGAGAGAGAGAGAGAGAGAGAAATATATATTTATTAGCTTGTAATTTGGTACTCTTTGCTTTTGGATATTACAGTCTTACTGGAGTAGTATGGGACTTTGCTACTAATTGGAACTCAGTGTGATTTAGTCCAAGACAGCATGCTGGACTAACATTTGGATAACTTAATTTATAATCTTGATTCTATTACTTTGATTTATTTGATTTTTTTTCTATTTGTTTGATTCTGTATGGCCTTGAGAAATGTCTTAGTTTCTGGTTTTCCATCCATATGTTATACTGAGGAAGATATTCCTGTTCCTTCACAGGAATAATATTTTATTTGACATTTTAATTGCTCTGTGATCTCATCCATGTACATACTCCTGCCAGTGCCTTTTCATCTTGTGCCACTCTTGTCAAGCCTCCACAAGCATTCTTCCAGTGCCCTGGGGGCCTTTTTTTATTTTTTACATTGCAATGGAGCATGTATTCTACCTATGGCTAATCTGCAGCTCTTCTGGAAGCTTCCAGTTCCAGTCTTATATCTCTCTGATGATATCTTATAAACTTACTTTTACATTGAAGTTATTGATTATTAAAATAAATATTGATTTAATTTGGAAGAAGCAGTGTATTTGCAGAAAAGAGTACTGACTTAAAAGTCAGAAAACCAGGGTTCAGACCCTGCCTCTGATGCTCATTATGCCTGTGTGTTCTGGGGAAAGTCACTAACCTATCCTGGAACCTCAGTTTTCTCTTCTGTAAATTAAAGAAATTGGACTAGATGGTCTTAGAGGTTGACAGGTTTACATCTCCAACCCTAAACTCTTCCTAAAATTTCCCTACCTCTTTATCCTCTGGCATAGACTTAAGTCCTTAAAATGCTTGATGTTCATGATGCTCATTTCACAAATGCTTATCATGAGTACTCCAAGATAACCAGGTGTCCAATGAAACATCATTTTTTGTGGCTTCTGGACATACAATAAAACCAATCTCTTCCTTACCTGTTATTGGCTTTCCAGGGAGCTCCTCCAAGCCAACTCTCATTTAGTAGCAGTTTTTCCCTATATAGTGCTAGTATAAAAAATATGACCCACTTCTTCAATTCACATTTAAAATGCTTGACAGCTAAGTTAATGTTCATAGCCAGCACAAAGACTTTGTCAGGTTTTGTTTATAGGTTTGTTTTTGTACTTTGTGTCCCTTTTTCCTGCCACTGTGTCACAGCCACTTCAGGGGTGAAAACTGGGGTGCACATCAATGAGGGCCATTTTCTTTGTTTTCTTTTGTCTTTGTTTTATGGGTTGCTTTGTCACCAAGTGGCCTTTCTGCTGGTGATGGGACTCTTCATACTTAGCTAGGATAGTTCTTAGAAAGCAGTCTGATGATGAGGCTGTACTTGAAGGCTTTCCAACATGGTAAACTGTGGCAGAACTTGCAGCGTCTTAACAACCCAGTATCATATCATACACCCCATGTGCTCAGAGCAAAATCTCTCTTCCTGAATCTATGCAAGTTAGGATAGTTTTTCCTTAAATGGTAGTGTTGACACCATCCTAAAGACTTGGTTGGCTCAGATGAATGGAAGGCCCAGGGTGTCAACATCACTTCTTGGTCACCTAAGAACAAAATAGCCATGAAGAACTCTAAGCAAGGGAGCTTTATTCAGCTATATCAATTGGAGGAGTTCTATCTTTATTGAATATCAACTTAGTACCTATCCTTTGTTGAATGACTTATGAATGTCTAATTTTGTTTCAGCATAGAACCAAAACTAACAGGAGTCTGGCCTGAGTCAGGACCCCCCCACAAAAAAACTGTAACAGATATTCTGTAAAGTAAGAAGGGAAGTATGTCACCTACATTTTACAGAGTAAAAATCCGAGCATCGCACATATAGCCAGTAAGTAGTAAAATAAGGACAAGAATTTTAGTTGCCTGACTCCTACTCCAGTTATTTTTTCCATTCTATTAGTAGTGTTACTGTTCCATACAAAAAACCAACATATTTATATATAACATTTCTGCGCACTAATTCTTCCTCTTATGACCTTTCCATTCTACAAAGAGAACAAATATAGTTTAGTGATACTTCTTAGAAATGATAGAAGTTAGGAAGAAAAAAAAACTTTAGCATACTTTTTCTGTAATTCTTCATACTTTTCTTACAGTTCATTGATTAAAAAGATATATCCTATAAATGATTCATTATAGTCTTAAAATCAGAGCATTCAGTCATTCTGAAATCATTCAAAATATCATGTCTGGAGAAGAATTGGCAAGTCCTCAGTTCCTTTGTGTTCTTAACAATCTCTCTTTTATTTAAAATGTATTCTGTTGAGGGCTTCTAGGTGGCGCAGTGGATGGAGTACCAGCCCTGAAGTCAGAAGGACCTGAGTTCAAATGTTGCCTCAAACCAACCACTTGACACTTACTAGCTGTGTGACCCTGAGCAAGTCACTTAACCCCAATTGCCTTTAAAAAAAATATATATATATAATATATATATATTTCTGTTAATTATCTGCTGACTCCTGTAGAAGATGTAAAATTTAGATAAGATTCCTGCCCTCATAGAGCTAATTACAAGTTTAAGAGAATATTATGCTTTAAAAAAAAAAAACCCAGCCCAACTCTAACACAGAATTAATACTTAAATGCATCAGAGGTATAAACTGAGGACTCACCAGTTCTTCTCCAGACATGATATTTTGAATGGTTTCAGAATGGCTGAATGCTTGGATTTTAAGATTTTAAGACCCTAGTTCAAATTCCACCTGACACTTACTAGCTCTTTGGTCCTGAGTAAGCAACTTAACCTCTTTAAACTTTAGTCAGGTGTCGAAGATAGAGCAACTGGGTTGATGATCAACTCAGATTGATTCTTGATGCATGAATATGTTTTTCTTATCCAAGATGGTTGTCTGATCTCTAAACATTTCATGTCCTAAAATAGATCACAGTCCATTATTAAGGTAAAAGGATGTGCCAGAACCAGCTTCAAACCCAGGCCCCCTTACTCCTTACATTCTTTCCCCCTCCAGGCTGATTCAGTGTCCATTCTTTTGTCTACTTTATTGCTATGTTTAATTTCATGTAACTTATTTTAGTCAATATAAAAGTTGATTTATAGTTTAAAGAAGTCAGTTGTTTTAAATTCCATATTGAATATCATAATATTAAGACAAGAGTGTTCTGTTTTTATTTAAATACATGAACCTATCACCATGAATGAGGCTCTGCAAAATATAAAGACTGATATAGTTCTGATTTTGCCGGTCTCAAAAGAAACTAGGAATTTTACATCATCTAATTAAAAAAAGGAAAAGTAGGTATTTCCAGGATGAACTCAGATATGAAAACGTAGAACCCTTAAAAGCCAATTGAGCCAACTACATCCTAAAAAGATACATGACTAAATGCTAATGTAAGAGATTTTAGGGTCATTGACTTTTCGTGTAACCTTAGTGGGTGTCAAATGTGCTCTAGTAATCAAACCAACTTTTCATTTCTTTCTATTAATTGCTACTAATTCATTTTCTTATTTATTCTTATCCTGGCTTCTAAGGCAGTGATAGTTCCTTATAAATTGATAGAAATGTACAATCTCTGTCCCATGAATTAGCTCCGAACCACCCCCTTCCCCCCCACCCCAGCCTTAGTTTATAAATAAACTAGACAAGTCTTTTTTTTTTCTTTTTTTCTATAAGCTTTCACTCATCTGGCTCTCATTTTCAAACCCTGGTCTCATAGATTTAGATAAACATAAATGTTATTGTCCATACAGTTTATACAGTAACAAATAACACAAAGACATAAATGTTTACAGTAGACTGACAGTGAAGAAAATTCACAGAGTCATTACTCTACTCTTCAAAAGCAGGAAAAAGAATGGAATATTCTCAGCAACATCAACTCCTTGAATTATAGAAAGTAATTCAGTTAGAATGGTAATTGTCTTCATAATGTCTCTTTACAAAATAATAGTTAAGTGCAGGTCACAGTGTCTCTTACAAACACAGATTGTAAACTAAGTTTCTCAGGAAAGAAGTTCTCTTCATCCTTTCTCTCAGTTCTTCAGTGGCTTCTCTGTGCCAAGACAACTAACCCACTCCAGAATGACAGTTAAAATGTTACTCTCCAAGATGCTATTCCTTCTTTTTTTTTTTTAAATGCTATTCCTTCTTAAAGACGTAGTCATAATATCCGAGTCTGTGTTAGAGGGAAGAAGGGAGGGTGACTAAGATGGGTTCCACCGCAGGAAGTTGGGAAGAACTAAAGTCAGTAAGGGGGTGGCTTAAGTTACAAGTGATTGAAGTGTAGATAAGTCTAAGACCAGGGGTGGAGAACCTGCAGCCTTGAGGTCACATGTGGCCCTCTAGGTCCTCAAGTGAGGCCCTTTGATTGAATCCAAACTTCACAGAACAAATCCCCATAATAGAAGAATTTGTTCTGTAAAACTTGGACTCAGTCAAAAGGCCACACCCCAGGACGTAGAAGGCCACATGTGGCCTTGAGGCCTCAGGTTCCCCATCTCTGTCTTAGATACAAAGTTTTGAAAGCAGAAACAGTGATCTTTCTAAAGAAGGGATTGTTTGAGACCTAGAAAGGAAAGCAGTATGTGCATAGAATAATAAACACATTTGTTCTGTAATCTGAGGGCCTAGATTCCAATCCTACCTCTTAAGCATGTGTTGGTGATGTCATTTAACTTCCCTGGGCTTCAGATTCTTCCTCTGTTTAAGAAAAAGTCTGTTGGATTTGATGCTTTGAGCTCTAAGTCCTTGATTCTTTGAGCTCTAAATCTACAATCCTGTGGTCCTCTGAGAGAATGAACCGAAATGGAGGAGAGGGCCATTAGAGGAAAAGGGACAAAGGAGAAGGAAGCAGAACTGCCTTGGTCACTTACAGATCTTCACTTGATTTTTTTTCTTTTATGCTTTTTTTTTAACTATTAAGGAATAACTTAAAACACCACAATATTTTTTAATCTAATGCTTTTTAAATATATTACCAACTTTATTAGCCCTTCCACAAAGGCAACATTATTATTGTACCCTTAAAAGGAAATAGAATCTCAGGGAAAATGACAATGAAACTCCCACTTTCTCAAAGATTCTTTTCTCTCTTAAAAATACAGTAATAGTGTCCATAGTTTACATGGGAAAGGTTATTGAAGCTGCTGTTAGATAAACATTAATTGGATCTTGTACAATGGAGAGAACATTGTTTCAAAGCCCAGTGATACAGGGTAGGGAGTGGTTTGAAATGGCAGCAGGCAGAGATGAAAAAATGTCCCTGTGGATAGTTATATGGAATGAAGTACTGCCTGAGTCTGGTGAGTCAGAGATAGGAGGTTGAGTCTAATAGGTCTGTCCTGGGGTAAATCCTGAAGTTGAATGGATTTCTTGGGGTTGGGTGGGGATAGATATGCTAGATTTTGGATATAGTGATTGACATTTATAGTTCTCTGTTTGGGGATTTTATTTTCATACTAAGTTTGTACTTATTTGTTTAATTGTCTGGGACTTCTCCTTTAAACTTCGGGAGAAGTATTTATAGTAAAGAAAATAAGACTAATGGACAGTGATTATTTTACCCACATTCTGCCAAGATGGACATATACTCAGCAATCAGCTAATTATGTGCTTATTGGGCCTGTTCTGTAAATGATTCTGGATGAAAAAGAAACTTTTTTTTCAGTCATGTAATTGTTTTTGACCAATCCACAATTGTTCTCTGCATTGATTGAATGCACACCTTGTGTATAACTGACACTGAGAGCAAAGTCTGTGTGTGTGTGTGTGTGTGTGTGTGTGTGTGTGTGTGTGTGTGTGT
>NW_020955033.1:35839153-35878715 GCF_900497805.2 Vombatus ursinus
GTGTGTGTGTGTGTGTGTGTGTGTGTGTGTGTGTGTGTGTGTGTGTGATTCCACTTGGACTGATTAACAGAACTAACAGTTTGAGAAATGCTTTCCTAAGTTGCAACCAGTTCTTTTATAACTCAACATATGCTTTCCTAAAAATCATCTCTATGCAAAATTGAGCAATAAAAACCACAGGGCATGTAAGGGGGGAGAAGAATAGAGTGATACCCCCCCCCAAAAAAAAGATAGGAACTTTTAAAAAAAATGGTAGCACGGTTTTATACATGTTAAATGGTTAAGAAATACATAATTGTACCTAAATAATGTTGACACTTGCCTTTGGGCTGCTGCTCAGCCTGAACCCTGTTTCCCAGAGCAAGGCTGCAGCCATAGGAAAGTCGTAAAATGGATCCCAGCCAGCCCTCATCCACCCACAGCTCTCACTATACCATAAAATGTACAGTAAATGTGACACTTTACCCTGAAAAAGAGCTGACTTCTGCATGTGGAAATGGGCCCTGAATTTGATTCCTTGGGAAACCCCCACACTTACCCCATTGGAATTTGCTCTACAATGTTGTGGTTTGAAGCGAGGCTCTCTCCACTCATTCTTCCTTCCTTTGCCTCAGTAGCTCTCACTTCATCGCAGGTTAAAGAAGATGATCACTCCCCAACCCCCAACCACCAGCAAGCACAGAAGTTTAAGCCAGGCATCTCCTTTCACATAGGCCCAGGGTATACTGGTGACTCCTCTGCCCCCTTTCCCCCAGTCTATCTTTTGAGGTTATCCTCTGACTGGGACAGAATGGTGGGTAAACAGTTGCAACTTGTGAGGTATGTAAAGTGGTACAACTTTCTGGGGTCTCCCTATCTCTTGAAGATGAAATGACACATAAGCAAATAATAAATTCTAATTATCCTCAGACTGTTCCCTAATGCATAGATTACTTTGGAACAATTTCAAGTTTTCAAATCAAGCAGTACTAAAACCAACTATGTATAGCTTACATAGGAATTTTTTTAACTCATTTTTAAAAAGTTGTTTGTGTGCTTTTTGTTATTACATCAAGTCATTTCCATATGAATCCTATCCCCTATCTCACTCTTATAATGAATGAACTCACCTTTGTATAAAAGAAAAATAGTTCAGCCATAATAACTTATAAATTGATTTCATCTGACAATTTTATGCTACACTCTGCCCTATAGTCCCCACCTCCCTGCTAAGAGGTGGGATGAATGTTTCATTATCTATTCTGTAGCAATTGTAATTAGTCATTACTATTACTCAGAATTTGGCTTCCCTTTAATGATTTTTTTCTTTAACACTATTAGCAAAATAATTGTATGTATTGTTTTCTTGGTTTTACTTTGCTTACTTACTGCATCACTATATGTGTCTGTGTGTGTGTGTATGTGTGTATGTATGTATGTGTGTATTATATATTTTCTCATATTTTTCTGCATCTTTTGTCATTTCTTATTGAACAGTGATATTCCATTACATCCATGCAACACAGTTTATTCAGCAATGGATACTCAGTTTGTTTAAGATGTAAAAAACATCCTATATTCCCATAATTCAAGTGCAATTATCATTTCTATAACAAAAGCACACATTTATGGGTTATAAATTGTTATGACCCTTACTACTTCAGTAGTAAATACAGCCGAATTGATGTTCTGTATTTCCTTCCATTTTTAGTTTAATAACCTGATTTGCTTTTAAGATTCAAAAGATACTCTAACACAACTTTAAATTAATGACTATACCTACAGAAACAGAATATCCTTGAATGCAGACGGCTTAAAAAATCACTTTCAAACAGAACTAGTACTCTACCAAGTAGTAAATCTTTAAAAAAGAAATATTTAGTTCCATGAATATCACATTACCATAACCAAGGAGCATGAAATGGCTCTTCATTAGTAACAAAAATTCAGCATTCATTGTAATTTTCAAGCAGAATTGAGGTCAAGATTTAATGGTCATACAGTTATTTTACATCCTAGAATGTAGAGATTGTGGAGGGCAGGCCATCTATTTATCTATCAGTCTGGAAAAATGATATGTGGACAGATTATGAAGGGCTTTAAATGCCAAAGAGGAGTTCATATTTTATTTAGGATGCAATGCAAATGAAGCTCCTTGATCAGAGGAGTAAAATGGTTAGATCTGGGCTTTAAGAATAAACATTTGGCTACTGTTGGGAGGATGGACTAATCAGTGAGGGAAGAGAAACCAGTTAGGAAGGTACTTCAGAAGGCCAGGCCAGAGGTCACAAGAGTCTGAACTTGGGGTGGTTGTGGTATGGACAGAGACAAGAGAGTAGATGTAAAAGAAATTAGGAGGGAAGATGGTTTTAGGGGATTTCTGTTTGGGACCTACTGATTTTGAAATGCCTTTGGGTCATGCATGTGATATCCAGCAGGCAGCTGGAAATGCAGAAGTGCAGCTAAGGAGAGAGCTGAGGACTGGATGTGTAGTTTTGGTTGTTATCAGCAGGGTTAATTGGTGAGAAGCCCTCACTAGCTAAGCTATGTCAGTGACTGCATAAGGTAAAGCATGGTCATGCCTCTACTTCCTTTCCTCTCATTCTCCCCTTAACTCTGCAGTCTGCCTTCCAACCTCATCATTTAACCTGGACTGCTTTCTCCAAAGCTAGTAATGATCTCTCAATTGACAGATCTAATGTCCTTTTCTTAATCCTTATCCTTCTTGATCCTTCTGCAACTTTTGTTTCTACAGATCACTCTCTTCTTGATACTCTTCTCGCTAGGTTTTTGTAGCACTACTCTCCTGGTTCTCTTCCTACCTATCTTCTCAGTGTAGGTTCTCTTCCTACAATTCTTCTCAGTCTGATTTGCTGGATATTTATCAGGGTCATGCCTGCTGGCTGGAGTATCCCACAGGGCTTTTATCTTGGGCCCTGTTCTCTTATTCCTGTGTACCATTTCACTTAGCAATCTCAACATCTCCATGCTAATGGCCCAACCTCTTTCTAATAACTCCAGACTCTAATCTCCAACTCCCTGTTGACTGTCTCAAACTAGATGTCCTACAGACATCTTAAACTCAACATGTCCAAAACTAAATCCTATATCTTATCCACCAAGCCCCTCTTCCTAACTTCCTTATTATTGTTAAGGGTGCCACTGTTCTTCCAATCACCCAGACTTACACAACCTAGTTATCATTTCTCTCATCCCTCATATTTAGTATGTTTTCAAATCCTGTCATTTTTGCATTCGTAACATCTCACAAATACAGCCCTTTCTGTCCTCTGGCATTGCCACCATCCTGGTGCAGGCCCTCATCACCCACTCATAGACTATTGTAACTCTCTCTGCCGGTTAGTCTGCCTCTCCCCACTCCAGTCTGCCTTCCACTTAACTGTCAAATTGATCTTATTGAAGGGCAGATCTGACCATGTCACCTCCCCTGTTTAATAAACTCTACTGGCTCCCTCTACCATGTTCAAATGTAAAATCCTTTATTTGGTATTGAAAGCCCTTCATAACCTCTCACCTTTTAGTCTGCCTATACTGTATACACACTCATACACTCACACACCCCACATATACTCTTCAATTTATTGAGACTGGCCTCCTTGCTCTTCCTCAAACAAGACACTCCACCTCCCAACTCCAATTGGCTGTCCCTTCTGCCTGGAATGCCCTCCTTCTTCATCTCTGCATCCTGGCTTCCTTCAGGGCCCAGCTAAAATTTTTCCTTCTGCAGTAATCCTTTCCCAACTTACTTGAGGCTTACTCCTTTTGCCTTACTCCTATTGCTTTTCCTCTGTTGATTATTTTCAATTTATTCTGTATATATCTTATTTGAACATAGTTGTTCATATGTTGTCTCTCCCATTATATTGTGAGTTCAAGAACACAAACTCTTTTACCTTTTTTTCTAGCCTTTTAATTTAGCATAGTGCCTAGCACAGAGTAGGTACTTAGTACATGTTTATTAAGTGACTTCTTAGTCTAGAGTTCTTCAATCCCACTCCACCCTTATCTAGTTTGGAGAGGAGGCAGAAGATAATTTCTGGCATCCTTAGTTGGTTCACTCAGTGCGTTTTACTTCATTTTGCATATTGATTAGATTCTCTACTCTTATACTTAAATTTGCTATACTTACTATGTTTACTTTGCTTCTGACCCATTTAGGGTAATAAACCATCATACAGGCCTAACTGCTTTTTATATTATTTTTAGAGGCAAGTGCTTTCTGATTTCCCAAAAGTAACTTATATACTAACTCTCTTTGAATAGAGATAATAATTGAATCCATGTGAAGCAATGAGATCACCAAGTACGGTAGTATTTAGAGAGAAGAGAAAAGGGCCCAGGACAGAGCCTTGAGGGACACCCACGATTAGTGGGCATGACCTGGATAAAGATCCAGCGAAGGAGACTGGGAAGGAATGGTCAGACAGGTGGGAAGAGAACCAGGAAAGAGCAGTGTCCAAAAATCTAGAGAGAAGAGAGTACCAAGAAGAGGGTGATGAACAATTTCAGAGGCTGCAAAGAGGTCAGAAAGGATGAGAATTGAGAAAAGCCCTTTAGATTTGGCAATTCAGAAATCATTGGTGACTTTAGAGAGAGCAATTTTTGAATGACAAGTTCTAAAGCCAGAGAGCTGAGAGCGTAGAGAAGAAAAGGAAGAGAAATGGAGGCACTGATTAGAGATGGCTCTCTTCAGGACTTTAGCCACTAAAAGGAGAGATATTGCTGGTGGGTATGGGCAGATCAAGTGAAGGCAGTGTGTATAGACAACAGGGAAGCAGCCAGTAGACAGGGAGAGATTGAAGATTAGTGAGAGAGTGGAGATAATAGAGGAGAAAATCTTCTGAAGAAGGCAGGATGGAATAGTATCCCTTGTGTATGTTAGAGGGGTTAGCCTTGGGAAGGAAAAAGGCCATCTTTTCACGTATGAGACAGGGTTAGAGTAGATAGTGAGGAGAGAGATTTGTGTGCTTTGAGTTGGGGAGGAAAGAAGAAGCTCTTGGAGAATGACCTTAATTTTTTCATCCAAGTATGAGGCAGGGTTCTCACCTGAGAGTATAGTGAGCGTGGTGGTGTGTCTTAGAAAGCTGGAGAAGGGATGAAAAGGTTGGAATAACAATCTGGTGAGTGAGAAAATGACTTGATTAGGGAAAGTGTAAAAGTACTGCTTTGCTGCATTGAGGGCCTTGTTGGAATTATGTAACCCAAAGTTGTGGTGGATTCAGTCAGCACAGTTTCATAGTCTTTTCAGTAGCTTCATTCAGTAGTGTGAAGGAGAGCAAAGGCAGCAGATGGCGTGAATGATCCAAGGTCGTGGGTTGGGTTAGGCAAGACATGATGGATGATAAGATAAGGAAGCAAGGGACATGAGTGTAGAGGATAGTGTAGAATTTAATTGATTCATCAGCAGGTTAAGATAGAGAAAGGGAGAAGTGTATAGGTAGTACAGGGATGATAGCCTGGGAAAGAATTGAAGAAGAGAGGCATTGAGTAGGGGGGTAATCGTGAGTAAGAAGACTAGGAATGAAGGTTGTAGGGACTGAATGATTATGATCACATAAAGGAATTTTGTAACTCATAAACATGAAAACGGAACAATTGTGAGTGTTGGCAAGACCATCTCTTTTTATAGCTGAGGTAGAGTTTTAGGAGTAAGTTATGGGAATTCAGTAGATTGAGGAGCTGCAAATCTAGGTTATTTGGAAGAGTATCATATTGGAGTTCCCTAGTATTGAGGGTAGAAGTTGGGGTGGAAAGAGCCTGAACCAAGCATTAAAGAAGGAAGGAAAATATCTTGACAGTCAGTAGATAACAGGTAGCATGTTTTTAAAACTTACGATGGTTAGAAAAATGGAGTTTAGGCAGGTTTGGTGACACGTGTGTAATCCTTGCTGCCAGAGATGTTGGTTGATTGCTCAAGTTTGGGAATTCTGAGCTACAGTAGAGCTAAAACTTATTGAGTATCCAAACTGAGAACAGCATCAGTGCAGTGAGTCCTAGGATCAGAAGGCCAACAGGCTACCTAAGGATGGGCAAAACCACTCAGGTTAGGAAAATGAGCCAGTTAAAACTTCTAGGCCTGCTGTCAATGTTGGGATCAGGTCTGTAAGTGGCCACTGAACTTCCCGCCTGAGTGAGAGGAAGACCATTTTCAACAAAAAAGAAAAATGGAGTTTGAAAGAATTTTGGAAAACATTCTTTTAGGACAATCCTTTTTATAATACAGTTTTACTTTTTAAATTGCATGCTTATTTCATAAATATTATATATTTGAGTCTATAAACTATAGAGGTCAATTTTTAAATATCTCAAAATTTAAGCTTAACTATGTTTTCTTTTAAGAGATTTTTTTCATGTAAAACCATTTAATTGGAACTTAAATCCTTTTTTCCTTCTCATTTAACAAACTAGGATGATGAAATTAGTGAACTTAATATGCATTGAGCCAAATTCATCCCAGGGCTGTTACTCCATTAGACAGTGAATTGTACCCTTAGGGAGGAAATGTCCTTTCTTTCGGCTTCTAAAGCAATGTTTCCCAACCTTTTTTTGATTAGACAGTCCTTTGAACTTGTCTTGGCACATCAGGTGAACTTTCTTTCCTTTTCTGTAGCCATCTATCTATTTACAACCTCGTCTTGAACATTCTACATATACATAAACAGAATCAGAAACTCAGAATTGGATGGGACTTCAGAGTCCATCCCTGTACCTTAATAAGACTCCATTCTGCAAATAATCATCTAGGCTTTATCTGAAAAATCTTAGTAAGGTACAATGGTGAGCATATCAACTTTGGACAGTTCTAATTTTTGGAAAGCTTTGTTTAATAACAAGCCTAAATCAGCCCCTTTGACACCTACCCATTTTCCATCGCTATGCATTCTGGGAACAAGTAGACTAAGTCTTTACCTTTTTTCTTAAGGTGCAGCTTCTGAAGACAGTTGTCATGTGTTCCTCCTAAGTATTTTCTTCTTAAAGTTAAATGTCCTCATTTCCCTTGAAGAGCCACATGTTGAGGCCTTTCATCATTCTAGTATCCTTTCTCTGTATTCTCTCCAGCTTATAAATGTCCTTCCTAAAAGGTACCATCCAGAACTGAACACAGTACTTTTGATGTGATGGAACCAGGGCTCTGACTCTCTGCTCATGCACACTCTTTCTTTCTGAATTCATTCCAAGGTTGCATCCACTTTCTTGGCTGCCACTATCACATTAAGGAGGATACATATGGCATATGCAGTCCAGTAAACACCCAGACCTGTTTTTCAGATAAACTGCCCAGCCACTTCTTCATCTTATATTTGGGAAGTTGATTAGGTTAAAAAAAAAAAAAAGGCAAACTAAAGTAAAATGACTACATTTATTCCTACTAATCCCCCCCGCCCCGAAGATGTCCATGTTAGAAAAAAAAAATTTAGCAAAAGGAAATGAGGAAACCCAGGATGTTATAACAGGCAGATGACTCTCCAAAATGGCCTATTCTCTACTTAAGAGTAGTGTCAATATGTCAAGGATCTCATACTACTGGTCTAGGATCAGAGATCACATGATTGTACCAAAGTTACAGAGCTAGTAAGTGTTAGTTGAACATAGCTCTTGCTGACTCCCAAGTCCCAATATTTTCTGTACTTGGTTACATTGCTTCTGATGAGGTTTAACATTTCAAAGGCAAGTTATTTGGAATTTAGAACTCCTTTCCCAATAGCAACAATGGCTAGAACATAGCACTGTGGTTAGATTTTTGCTGCTTTCTAGCAGTGTGGTGATAGGAAAGCCATTTAATTTTTCTGAGCCTCAGTTTCTTCATTTGTAAAACAGAGCTTACAATCCCGCTACTGACCCTACAGCACTGTTGTGAGGCTCAAATAAGGTAGTGCATAGTCACTGCTGCTGATCATAGACTTCCAGAATACTGGAGATGAGCATTTCTCCTATAGAAGGAGCCCCTAACTTACATATACCTGACTTTTATATGTACTTTACATATGAACAAAAACTCCTTAAATCCCATACTTCAATTTTAGCACTTTCCTGAATCTGGGATAAGGGGAAACCCCAGTTCTGTAAATGTTATCCTGTCCTTAGCTCCTTCTCTCCTTCCCACTGGTATCAGAGTTCTCACCTCATCTTTTCCCCATTCTAGGTTTCTCAAGACCCCTAATGTCTTTATACATACCCCTCTTTCTTCTTCCTGGTCATACCATTCCAACTTCTCACCCTTGCCACTGTAGAAATACTCTCACACTTCTAGAGCTACAGTGTAAGAGAGACATATGTCTCTGACATCTGTTGGAGCTAAAGAAGTCATTGTTGTAAATAGTGGTTAGGTTCTACTTGTACAAGATTACATTTCAAGCATCATATTATGCACTGGCCTGGAAAGCTAACCTCTATTTATAACATAGCTTTTTATGGGGAAATGCTTTCTAAGTTCTGGTTAACTTTCCTTGTAACCTTGGGGGACATCTGTAATTCACTTGATGGTACTATTTTCTGGTAGCCAAAAAACAGCTAAGTTATTTGAAGTGTATAGCTTACTACATACACAGTAACTTGTGTACTAGAAGTAATGCCTTATTTATAAAGCAAGAATTCTTTTCTAAATTGTTCCCAAAGTCCTAGCCGCACTAAGTGAAATGGTGAAGAGGCTAAGGTACTATTTCTCTGTGATTTTTAATGAGCACAAATTTTTTTAAATTTAAATTTCTTTTATATTTAATCCAAGACTGTTAAAATCACTGAAAATGTCTTACCTCTACAGTATTACCCTACATAATTTTGCCTTTACCACCATCATTTCCACATACTATTACCTTAGTATCACACGTTTTTTATAGTTACCTATGTATGAAAGCAGTGTAGTGTAGTGGATAGAAAGCTGGCCTTGGAGCCAGGAAGACCTGAGTGCAAGACTCTAACATATATTGACCATGTGACTCTGGACAAGTCACTTAATATCCCAGCACTCTAGGCTACTAAGACTATAGTTGCAGACAAGATGCACACCTACTTTGTTAGAGAGAGTTCCTCTCTAAGAGAGAGGGGAGGGAATAAGCATTTATTAAGCACCTACTATGTGCCAGGCACTGTTCTAAGTGCTTTACAAATATCTCATTTGATCCTCACCACAACCTTGGGAGGTAGGCACTATTATTGATACCCATTTTATAGTTGAGGAAACTGAGGCAGAAAGGGGTAAAGATCACACAGCTATTAAGTATCTTAGGCTGCATTTGAATTCAGGTCTTCCTGACTTCAGGTCCAGTACTCTATCCATTGTACCACATAGCTCCACCAGGTACTCTCTATACCAATAAAGACTGGTCCCTGCCTATCTGTATGATTATTTATAAGGAACTTCACTTTACCTGATACTGTAATTTCAAAGAACCAGTTAACATTAGGTGGAGGCAAGTGCCTCTAGTGTGTTCCTTGAGGTAAATATTTTCATAAGTTAATAATATTATTCCATAATATACTTCATAAGATCATAACTTTATTAATTAAGGTATGTGTGTATATGTATATATGTATGTATATATACATATGTATAATATGTATTTTTTAATGAAGCAGTGTCTTTGTTACTAGAAAGTAATGTAGTTTAGAACGATAAATGCTGAACAATTCATAAGGTATCAATCATGGTGAACTATACAACTGTATTTTGTACAAAAGTTGGAAAACAAATTAGGTTTATAGGCCAGCAGCATTCCTCTGCCTCTCTTTAATGGCTTATGATGATGTGACTATTGGACTTTTTTATTTCCACTCTGAATAGGAATATACATGTAAAATGGAGAAATATGATATTTTTATTATTTTTTATTTTCATTGTTTTGGCTTCTTATTTTTCCTCTTTACTCTGTTTTATTCATAGGTGTTGATTTTAAAATCAAAACAGTAGAGTTAAGGGGAAAGAAAATTAGATTACAAATCTGGTAAGTAAAACAGTGTGCATCTATGCATCCAGCAATGTGTTTGTCTGTGTGTGTGTGTTTTTTAACATGGATCCATATGCTTGTCTAATAAAATTAACTGTTCCTAAGCTGGTTTTCTCTATTTCCATTTTCTTTCTCTTACCTCATTTCAAAACTTATTGAACTTAGATTGCTTCTTACTTCCTCAGAAGTATAAGAAGCGATAACTTCATTAATTGCACCTTGAAAGTGGCCAAGCACATTTTAAGCATGAGAATATAGGGAACAAGCAGAGACAGTAGGGATACAACACTGTAGTGAGAAAAGCACTGGACTCAGGAGTCGGGGGCAATCCTTTTAGTTATGATTCCATTTAGTAATTAATCATGTGACTCGAGGCAATGTTCAGCTCAGTGAGCCTCAGTTTCTTTAACAGAATTCTGTTAAATACTTTTAAACTGTAAAATGTCATGCAAATTAAGGAGTTATCATTAGAAAACAATTCTAGACCTTTTGGGGAAAAAAAAACAATTTAGTCACGGAAGAGAGTGTTCACCCATTTTGCCATTCCTTACAAATAAGGCATTTTAGGAAGGTAAAAACTACTATAATAAAGAGGTAGTGTTTGTTAGTTCCTTATTTTATTTCTCTGACATGCGTAATAAAAATGTCATCAGCAAAATAGCTCAAATGTTAATCTTTAAAATGTTATTTGTATTTATATGAAATTTTGTAACAGTATCTAAAGGAAATCCCAATATTCAAAGCCATATCAAGTCAATTAAAAAGAAAAGGAAAATTGACCCTAGGAAAGTAGAGGCACTTTTGAATAATATAGCATGAGTGTTTTTCAGTGACTCATATGTAAGTAACCCTTCTAACCATAATTTTGATGTTGCTTTATTGTGTTTAAAATCCCATTTATGCAGATTAGATGGCTAGAATCCAGTCTCAGGAAAGCCTTTTACTCTTCAGCTTTAATATCGTATTCTTTGATAGTATTTTAGTATAACTTAAATTACAACTATTATGAAAGAATGAACTTGGTCTCTTGTTAGCTACCTTTTAAGCTACTAGCTAGCTTTTCTTTAACTGTTAACATTGCTTGATGCACAGACGGTGTTAGAAACTACATCTAGTGCTGAAAGTTTTGTGGGGAAAAAAAGGAAATGGAATCTAGTGGTGGTTTTAAAATGACACCATGGAGATTTTCTATTATGCCATTTTGTTTTTAATGACATAGATGCAGTATACTCAGCTTACTAACTCCTCTTGGCAGGTCAACCTCAACTCTGTTTGTCACACCATGTGTTTGTTTGCTTCCATCTGCGTTAATTGCTGCTTCATCTTTGGCATCACCGGTCACCTAATGCTTGAATGTTAGTGGCATGTCTTCATTCTTCATCTGTGTCCCTGTTTGGGACATAGCTACAGCAGAACCAACATTGCTTGTCAGTGGCCTCCTGCAGTTGTCTGAGGTAATATCTTTTTTTTTTTTTTGAAGTCATTTGTAGCTCACTTTAGTTTTTGCTTTTTAATTATGAAACCTCAAGTTTTAGTTTAAAATATCTTATGGAATTAGGCCATGTCTAAAAAGGCAACACATTTTGATTTGTAAATCGTGACCCTTTAAAAAATATGAAAATACTATTTTTTAAAAGCAGCTGAAGAGGGAAAACTAGGAAAGTTTTAAATTGGCATCCTTTTAATGATAGAATCCAAAAACAGTGACAAATTGTTTTTATATATAAGCTATTGTTTCTCTAAGTACTTCTAAAGTAAAAATTACATTTTTAAAACTTGTTTTGCATAGCAACCACAAAAACATAATGCCTAAATGGGTACCTTAGGTATTTTTGATGATATGGATGAGTTTGAGTTTTGTGAGGTCTTTTGAGTCTTATAATTCATATAACAATCTTTTAAAGGTTGATATGATTAATCATTGTAGACACTTTCTTACCTTGGTGACTGCAGCCTATCTAAAAAGATATTATTTGTCTTGCATGATATGTTTGATGTTTTAAAGGAAAAAATTAATAGTGGATAGTAATCAGATCCCTTAAATTGTCCCAATATACTAAGGCATCACTGTAATCACACTTACCTCTGTAAGACTGCTTTATGATGATTATCTTTTGGTACTTCACTAAGTAAAAACAGCTTTGGTTAGAGACTAAGATGACCTTTATACTGAATTTCATTTTATGGGAGATAAGTAGTTTTAGAACAAAGGCCTATTACATACACTGATATTTCAGATACTACTGTTTTATAGGCTCATTCACGAAATACCAACTTTCTTTTTAATTGAAAAACATTTCTTCTGAGACTGCTGTGTCTTAACTGCCATTTCCTTTAATTCTTCACTCCCCTGCCCTAAGTTGCTCCCATTTTCAGAATTCTTGGTGTTGAATTTGAAAAATCAGACTAACCATTCATCGAAAGATTTAATGATACCACTTTTTCTGACATTCAATTTAAATGTTTATTTGTTCTTTATTTCATATGTTGTTTGTACATAGAGTTGTCAATATAAGTAGTTCTTATGCCCTTACTGGGCCAAGCACTTTATTAAGCATACCACTTAATTTCAAATGAGACCATATTTGTTAAGTGCTTAGCATAGTGCCTGGCACATGGTAGGCATTTAATAAATACTTATTCTGTACCCTTCCTGCTTTGAAGGAGATGTGGTTCTTGTTCTTCAGATGCAAACATGGAGAAATAGAGTTGGTATTTTAAAAAATTATTTTTACTTATTGTTCTTGGATTGAATAGGTAGAAAAACCATAAGGAAAATTGTAGGACTTAATGTTTCACTCTTTTGCAATTAAAGCCACATATATTTTTGTTTGTTTTGTTTCAAACTATTGATATACTACCTCATGCTATTGTAATTTTTTGTGTCATGGACATTTTATTTTACTCTGACTTAACGGGTGTTTTGATGCCACAGTCAGAACCAAGTGCTAGAAATGTAGTTCGAAAACAGTACTGGTACAGCAGTCAGATGGCGGTCTCTCCCAGTCATTGTTCCTCCTTTCTTTCTTAGGGAATTCAGTGTCTGATTCACACACTTCCCTCTCACCCTAGTTTCTGCCTTCATGCCTGGGGTCTTCAGTATTTGTGTTGATGGTCCCTTGTATAGCAGCTAATTCTTCCAGTTCATTGACCTCTTCAGTTCCTGCGACCTCTATCTTAACAACTACAATAATGATAGTAATTATGATAATAGCATTTATTTTGAACTTCAGTGTTTGCAAAGCGTTTTGCACAACAGCCCTGGGAGACAGATGCTGTTATTATCCCCGTTTTATAGATGAGGAAACTAAGGCAGACACAGTCTTAAGTGACCTGCCCAGGGTCATTAATGGTAATTGTTTGAACTCAAGTCTTCCTCACTTCAGGTGAGCTTTTTATTCACCTGTCTCTTCATTTCATCTCATACACACAGGAGTAGTCATGCTCTTGATCTCACCATCACCCATAACTACTATACTGCATGATCCTAAACTCCAAACTTCCTGTGTGTCAAGCTTCCTGTTCTTCTGCCTCACACTCCTGAAACCTTTTCTTTATCTTCACTGTGACCTCTAGTCCTTCTCCCCATCTCTTTTCTTAAGCCCTGGACTGTCTGGCTTCCACCTACCTTTAAAAAATCCTCAGTCATTCAAAGCCCTTCATAACCTGACCCCTTCCTACCTTTCTTTTTTATACCTCACTCACTCCCTCCCCTCCTTCACCACCATGTAATCTGCAATTCAGTGACAGTAGCTATTTTGCTGTTCCTCAAAGAAGACATTCCACCTCTTGACTGAAATGGGTAATTTCCATTTTCTCTGGAAGTTCCCCGTGCCTGGAGTTCTCACCCTTCTCATCTCATCTCCACCACTTTGCTTCCCTGACTTCCTTCAGTCCCCACTAAAATTCCACCTTCTACAAGATCCCCCTGAATGCTTGTGCCTTCCCTCTGTTGTTTATCTCCAGTTTATCCTTTGTATCTCTTGTTTATACACAGTTGTTTTTATGATATCTCCCCCATTAAACTGTGAGCTCCTGGAGAGGAGGGACTATCTTTTGCCTTTCTTTGTATTCCATAACTTAGTCCTGTGCCTAGCACATGAATGCTTGTTGACTGACTGCCTTTCCAATCTTATTTCATATCACTCCCCAAAAGGTACTCTCCATTCCAGGGAGACTGGTCTATAGACCATGTCCTCTGCCTTTGCTTAGGCTGATCCCCACTTCTGACATGCACTCCTTCCTCATCTCTATCTCCCAGAATTCTGAGCTCCTTTCAAAGTACAACTTGTTACCTACACAAAGTTTGTTTGACTTCTACCCCTTTACCCTCACCTCCCACCCCGGTTTTTTAGTATTTGTTCCCTTTTGAAATTGCTTTGAGTACCTACTTAGTGGCAGCTAGGTGGTGAAGTGGATAGAGTGCCAGCCTGGAGTCAAGAAAATGAGTTTTCCTGAGTTCAAATCCAGTCTCAGACACTTATTAGCTCTGTGGCCCTGTCACTTAATCCTATTGGCCTCAGTTTTCTCATCTGTAATATGAGCTAGAGAATCAGTCAGGAAAGAATTGGATATTTTGTTTTACTAAAGAAATAGCTCAACAACCAGTGTTTTCTGAAGATTTGGAGTCAGAGCAACCTCGTGCACAACTGCTTTTCAGGGCCCTCAAATGCTTGCAAGCAGGGAAAGGCCCAGGGATATACACAGAATTTTTATTTTGAGATTAATCATTCTCACATTCCTTAATTGTATATTTAATATATATACATATATAGTCAGAAAAAGAACTTTCTCCATTATATCTCCTACACTTCGATATATATTGCTATGTGTGTGTGTATATGTACATATTTAATTATATTATATGTACATATATACATACACATCTATATAAAAAATTTTATATATACTCAAGAATTTTACCTAAGCATGAAAAGTTAAAAATCATTTGATCTAACAGTGTCAGGACTTAATGCTTCTTTGAGTATATGTCTAAAATTATATACTGGAAATTATAAAATAGTACCAAGGAATTGGAAAGAGCTTAGAGAAGTTATAGACATTAACCATATTTCCTGATTTTCACACCATATATGATAGCAGAGAATCATCTGTATAAAGGAAAAATTCAAGAAAGGCTTTTGAGATAAGAAGAAAACATTTTATCATTACAAATATTTTTATTAATATAAAGTAGTCTTCCATGAGAAGATGCTCCATCAAGCAATTCAAGGCAGAGCACAGTAAAAGATGAACTCTAAAGCATGAACTTAGGTGAGAAGAGAATTGTCAATTCTTTCCTGACTGATTTTTATTACAGAAAATTAATATTATTTAAACATTGATGAGTGTATACAGAAACAGCCAAAAAAAGTGAAAGTTCCTCTTTTTGGTTTTTAATCTTTTAGTGTTCTGTAGTATGGGTTTTCTTGACCTTTTTTGTGTCACAGACCTCTTTTGCAGCTTGATGAAGTCTGTGGACCCCTTCTCAGAATAATGTTTTTAAATACATAAAATAAAATACATAGGATTACAAAGGAAAGCAATTATATTGAAATAAAGATGTAATTTTTTTTTCTCATTGAAATTCATAGACCTCCTGAAATCTATCCATAAATTCCTTGGAGGTCTGCGGACCCTAGGTCAAGAACTCCACCTTTAGTGAGAAGATCACTGAAATGGTTGGAAGTTCTGTATTCAAATCCTGGCTGTCACTGACCAGCATTATTACCTTAAGTCACTTCATCTCTCTGGGTCTCAGGTGTCTCATCTGCAAAATGAAGGTCTTGGAGTGAATTATCTCTAATATCCCTCTTGAGCTTAGAATCTATGAATCTATTATTATATTCTGTGAATATAATGAATAAGAATAAGGTGCTCTGTAGTAAAGGTAAGCTAGGTTCTTTGACATGTATATTAACTCAGGCCACTAGGTTACCAGATAAAATTAATAGGGATTTACACAGATACTGCACTGCTATTAAAGAATTGATATCTCTTATGTTAGTAGTAATTAGGAGGATATTCAGATCCAAGATTAGTTTATTGCACTTAAGTTTCCTAAGTCCCTTTGAAGTCCATTGATATATGTCTGATATCAGTCCTTCCCTCCCTGGGGTCTGCCCACCAAATATATATATATACACACATACACACCTGTGTGTATGTGTGTCATATATGACATATATATGTCATACCTATGACATATAAATGTGTGTGTGTCATCTCTTGACTCTAGAACACAGCTAGAACTTCTGACTGACCAGCAATGACTTTTCCAGTGTGTGTCAAAATTTGGCCAGTTCCTCATCAAAAATTAAAGTATATTGTAGCTTTAATTAAAACTCAGTCCTAGTATCTTCTTTCATATACCAGGTGATTTTTATAATACCTGAGTATGAGTACAGGTATTCCCCAGCGAAGGCATGCCTAATTTGCATATGTTCTACTTTTCACTTTGAGCAGCTGGGTGGCACAGTAAGCACGGTTCTTGGAGTCAGGAAGACTCATCTTCCTGAGTTCAAATCTGCCTCAGACACTTACTAGCTGTGTGACCCTGGGCAAGTCACTTAACCCTGTTTGCCTCAGGTCCTCATCTGGAAAATGAGCTGGAGAAGGAAAAGCCAAGAAAACCCCAGATGGGGTCACAGAAAGTCAGACCTAACCAAACAACTTTTCACTTGACTGAAGGATTAACTCAGGGCATAGTCAAGGTTTTCATCCAGTTTGTCTAAGTGAAAAGTATGAATTGCAGGATATATTAAAAAGGCTGGCTGCTTGGTTTGCTCTTTTAAGTGTACAGTAACTATAACCCTTTCCTTCCAGTCCATTTTAAATTAATAGATAAGCCTCATTCAAATGAAACAGTTTGTTAGTCCTTAAAAGTAGCCTGTTCTTTTAGGACACAGGTAAGAAGCAGACCTATGATTTCATTGGTCTAGGAAACCATCTACCAGTGGCAGGTCAGAAGTGTCTTTGCAACTTACGAGTCTTAGCAAGTTAGTTGCCCAGTGTACTGAAGTTAAGTGACTTGACTAAGGTCACATAGCCAGTGTGTCAGAGGTGGGACTCTTGGAAAAAGAAAAACAGGGCCATGTAATATTTCTTACCTTGTTAATTTGCTTAGCTATTTTTTTCCCCACAAATGTTGCAATGGTAAATTTCAACCTATAGTATCAGTTTTTTCTTAAGTTCTTAAACTTGTGTTTTTTTTTTCCTTTTTTCCCATTTCTCTTTTGGGAATAAGGGAAAAATAACTAATGTCTCCCATGGCACAATTTTTCTGACAACAAAAGGCTGTGTTAGCATAGATGATTGAAATCCCTGGTTTAATTTGCCTAACCCACCCAACCTCTAAGCTGCTCAGCTGAGATGGATCAGTACCATTTCTCTACTCAAAAGCAGGTATGTTAGCATACCTAGTTTTTATTTACATGAACAGATAGCTTCAAGGAAACAAGGAAGAATAGCCAATTTACTTGATCATTGCACATTCATTTATATAAGTAAAAGATTGCTTAATGTTGAGATTTCAAAAAAATAAGATTTGATGTGTTGGGCTCACCAACTTGATAATCTTGACTATTTCCTCACCATCCTTCTGTACATGTCTGCTTCAGAGCAGTGAATCAATAGCTTTAGATTAGAGAAAAGTTTATGATTCCATGGACAAATTTAGGCATTTCTTTCTGTAAACTGAGTCATTAGCTGTAGGAGTTGAATGTTACACCATCATTTTGCATTTTCATAGCAAAAGTCAAAAGACATTTAAATTAGCATTACTCACTGCAGCACTTCAAATGAGCCCTTACTCTGTTTTTTTAAGGAATTTTAAAATCAGGAAACCTGAATTTCTCATACACATTTCAATTCCTTCATTTGGCAGCAAAGGTATCTACAAAGGACTACACTAAGGAGGGAAAAGAGAAAATGCACAAGACTTAGCTGTTCAAATGAGATTTATTAAATGATGTTCTGTATAGACACCTGAGGCCTTGGGTATAGAGATGATGAGAGGCAGGGAACTGGGTAGTGCTGCAGTCCTCCACACCTGCATTGATTAGCAAAGGGATAGGACAGCTCCCAAAATGACTTCCCAACTTTTTAGTTTTATTTCTGGCATATATTAAGGATAACCCTCTCTGCTTATTGGGGATCCAGAATAGTGACTGGTAGTAATCAAGATATTACCTGTTATCCTTGCTTCCCTCCTGTACTTTGGGATGTTTAGAATACTATAACTGGTTGAGCAGGATGAAAATTAGAGGATTGTAATGTTCACCCATCCAGTCAAGGTGTGCTCACAAGGTGTGGGGGAGAGGCTTATCCGTGATCCCAGGTGCTCTGGTGCCATTTGGGCCCAGGTGAAAACTTACATAGGAAGTTGTAATTTGAGGATCAAGAAGAAACTCCAGTTAGTTTTTGAAGTTAAAGGGGAGAAAAGCCAAGATGCAATTAAAACTACATAGATTTACAGGATAGTAACTGATTATTGTGGGTTATGAAGTTCTGCCTCCAGATTGCCTGGCCATTGCCAAGAGGATGGTTATTAGGCTGTTCTTTCAAGTGAGGTTCAAAGTCCCTCTGATTGAGGGGCTGATAACTTTTTCCCTTAGGATTCCACTTCCAAGTCCTAACTCAGATTCCATAGGGCTGAGAGGAATAACCTTCCCATGCATAAAGACCAAGCCAAGGGAAAATAGGTCTTAGATATTAAGATAGTTAAGGATAAATTGTCAATGCATGAGCATATTCTCTGGAGAGAAATCCATCATTTTATACTCCTTCAACTAAGGATGAGTGACATTTGAAGTTACAGAAATTTTAATAAGTAAAAGTATCCTCAAAGACCTCCTAAGAAAGGTCATAGAAACCACAAACCAGCCCTTGTTTTGAGAGACCCTAAAACAACAGCACTGTAAAACTAGAAATTGGGTAAGTGGCAGGGAGTGTATTTTTAAGAAAATGAAATTAGGAAGGCTGCTGTTGTGATTACGATTGATGATGATTGATACCCATTTAGGTATTAGAACAAAAGCCAAGAAAGATGGACAAGATACACTACGATGACACATCAGTTTCAGGAAAGTTGGGATTGCAGCTTATCTTTATAGTAACTGTGCTATTGATTTGAAAAACTTTGCTTTTTTGTGCTTCATCCAATATCTTAAAACAGTTTTTGAAAACCCCAAACAATAAAAAGGAAATTAATCATCAGCCAACAAGTATTTATGATGTTTCTGTTACATGCTGGACATTCGAGATAGAGGGACAAAAATGAAACATTCCTTGTCCTCAGTAAAATTAACATTTGTTTGTAAATACCTGCCTTCCTTGCGTGTAATCAAATTACATTGTTTTCAATCACTTATGCTATTATTTTCACATTGCTTCTAAGCTGTGTGTTTGGATTTTTGTTATTGTTTATTTTCATTCTTTGTGAAAATTTCATTTAAAGTTTTTTTCTTTTTTGCTAAGTGGCTGATTTCTCTCTGAAGTTCTGCATTCATGTGTTTCAGTGCGATATAGCATCACTATCATTGCTTTTTATGTCTTTAAGAAGAAAAACCTCACTCTGAACATATTGCTCTCCTTGTTTGTAGGCCATCCCCATTCTAAGTATCCTTCTATAATTAAATGTGCCCTCTTCTCCTTTAGTTGATAGCTCTCTATCAAGGAAACTTCTGTTTTGAGGGTTCTTCTGCTCTTTTTGTAGACCATAACTATTAAGAAGAAATGTTACACATGTATTACCCTCCCACCACATAGATTTCTGTATATAGAATTTACACCAAATATAGAGCATCTTGTTTATGAGTTGATGGAATCCTTGTGCCAATGTTTATTATTCCTTCCTAGGGACACAGCAGGTCAGGAAAGATTCAACAGCATTACCTCAGCTTATTACAGAAGTGCCAAGGGAATCATTTTAGTGTACGATATTACAAAGAAAGAGACATTTGATGATCTACCAAAATGGATGAAAATGATTGATAAGGTAGGCTTTGCATATTTCTCACGAAATAATATAAATTAATTATATATTTTTGTCCTTTAAAGATAAAAAGTTTTTAAATTGTATATAACCCCCATCCTCCAAAAAAGAAACTCTAGTTTTCTAAAAATAACATTTTTAAGAATAAATTGAGGTTTGATTATTTACCTTATTTCCTTTAACCACCACCACCCCACCAAAAAAAATGTGTTTAAAGTTCCTTAAACAGTGAACTACAATTATGTGTTCTAAATATAGTTGGAGTTTGGGGAGTCCAAACCTGTGATTTCACCAGTGTGGATAGTTCTGTCTCTGAGTACTTCCTCTACCATTGCAGACCAGCAAACTCCTGTCTAGCGTTAGAGAGTTGTATTAAACGCTGAGAACTTACAGATATTTCCCACAGTCACTCAGGTATAACTTGGACCTCAAATCTTCACAATCCTGCTAAGACCAGCTTTCTATCCATTCTATATTCTTTACACATATGTATAGTGTAAAGTCAAATAACATGTCCTGTTCATTTTAGTAAGTATACTATTAATACATGCTTTCTTTAAAAACAAACACTTTATTCTCCTGTTGTCTCCAACAAAAATCGCCAGCTGTCCCCACTCCTCTGTAGCAAAAGTCTGTAATGTCACTTTAGACATACCTGGGCAGTTAGGATCAAGGCATTACATTGGGAGACTAGTGTGCACCCACCCACTTCATTGGCTGCTTTTGTTTTGTGCTCGAGCCGCAGCACACACTCAGAGGAAGAGTTCCTTAGTCACACATCATTATAATCAAAACAAGAAAGAAAAATGCTCAGTATATTTGGCATTTTTAGAATCAAAGTGTCTCTTAATAAGGGACTTAAATCCATAGACTTCCATAGAGAGCCTAAATCTTTTTCTCTACAAAAAAGAGTGTGTTTTCAGATTTCTAAAATCTGAATTACAAGATTCTAACCATTGTTTGGAAGAAAAATCTTGTATCTCCAGGGTGCAAAACATTATCCTGTTTTAATTCTACAGTACGCCTCAGAAGATGCGGAACTTTTGTTAGTCGGGAATAAGTTGGACTGTGAAACTGACAGAGAAATCACTAGACAGCAGGGTGAAAAGGTAAGAGAGATGGACTGAACAGGACTAAAATGAATAGGGGCTGTAATTTAGCAGTATTATATTCTGCTTTTATAATTGATTTTCCTTTACTTCTGGTCACTTAATTCATCTAAATATGGAGAAAGAGTTGCTTTAGCATACAGAATATTTGTAACACTGGTTTTACATTATTTGGCCTTTCATTTAAAATATTTTTATATGTTATTATCTTATTTTGAAGCAATTTTACTTTGGTCATGCTTTCTTAGGCTTCTTTTCTAACATTGTAAGCTTCGTAGGCTTTCACTAAGGGCTTCAGTATAAATAGGCAAAATCATATTCAGATTTCCCAATTTCAAATCTACCAAACTTTGTAACTGGTTTGATTTAAGGAAAATTTTAACTCTTAGAATATAAAAACTTGTATTTGTTTAACATATAATAAATTTTTGTTAGTTTTTATGAAATTCACAGAATTTTAGAAGAAGTTTAACCCTATTTTACAGATGAGAAGCTGAGCTACAGAAACAGTTATGTATCCATGGTCAGACAGCTAATAATAGCTGAGCTAGTGCTAAAGCATAATTGTATCATGCTGCTGCCAACAATTAAGAGTTTTGGTTTTTAATTTTTTTCTTTAATCTCTTTCCAATAGTTTGCACAACAGATAACTGGGATGAGATTCTGTGAAGCAAGTGCCAAGGATAATTTCAATGTGGATGAGATATTTCTAAAACTTGTTGATGATATTCTGAAAAAGGTAAAATTCTTTTTGTTATTCCCCACTGGATGTGAAACCTTGAACTTTACCACTTGCCATGACTTGGTTTAAAGACTTTAATATGGAAATTAAAATTCCCTTGGTTACTTTGAACGACCAGACCCAGATACAATATTAAAGTATGTCATTGATCTTCACTTTAACCATCACTGAAGATATGGCCCTAGGGCCACTTAGACCACATAAGAATTTGCAGTGCAGGTCAGAGCTGATATGTAACACATTTCTTTAAGTACTTAAACATCGAGGTTTTAATAGAATAACCAGATAGGATAAAAGGAACATGCTCTGTTACCAGGTTCCATTTGTTCCCTTTTTTTTCTCACTTGAATTGAAATGGATTTATTTACACAGGATCTCAGTACCTCTTGAGTACTGAATACTTTTAAAGTGATACTTATCTTTCCATCATTTCTGATTTTTTTTTTGAAGAATATTATGCAGCATGTAGGTACTTACCACAGTCTTAAAACCAAGGAGTTACAAATCATTTTTGAACATGTTGATGATTGGCTTATACTCAAAGATTTAAACATAATTTTTTTTTTACATAAATGTTTATTTAACTGGTGTTATCACTTATGTGAAATCTTCTGGGTTCAAACATAATTTCAAAATTTTTTAACAAATTTATTGATCTCAAAGCTTGTCTATAAAGGCATTTATACTTATGGTAATATACTTCAGTGGAACAGAACCTCATTGGTGTGGCTTTTCTCTCCACTTGTATAAGCTACAGCCAATCACGCGCCTTCTCATCCTGAATGATTTTTGTTTCTTAGAACCTCTGCTTTCTTTGCTAACACTCCACCAGCATCATGGTGGATGTGCAAGAGGCTACATTGAACTGGAAGTATGTTTTTCATGTGTGCCATGAAGCATTCAGCATGGGCAGCTTCCTGGTAATGAGGCTGTTGCACTTCAACAGACTTGTCCTCAGAGCGCAGATCAGGGCAGTGACTCTAAGGAGCTGTCCCTCCATTGACTTTCATGCCACAGGGAGGGGACAGTGGAGATGCAGTGATTATAAGCCCTACCATTGGCTTTTTGGACCTCTTTTGCCATTTGGGTTAGGCTATTTTTTAAGGTGTTATTTTTTTCAGTATTTTTTTGGGTCTTCTTTAGCAAGTGCGGTTTCTTTCTTTACCAATGTACCAAATTATGGTTTTGTAGAAAACATATTTCAGTTAATCAAAAAAGTAATTGAAGCATTGCTCTTAACTTTTTCCCCAAAAGTAATGGGCCAGATGGGCTTTAATTTGATGTGAAGCTAAGTTTCTCAGAGACTCATTTTTTAAAAAGACTTTGCAAACTCCAAAGGGCAGTATAAATGGGAATAACAAGTCTTTTTGGGGTTGTTATGCAGGTGTTATTTATTTAGGAGTTAGTAAGATTTTCACTTCTGTTTAGTTTTTACTGTTTGAAAAACCTGTATAAAGGTAACTTTGTTAAATACTTACACGTTCTTTCCCTCTCGTCTTAAAGATGCCTCTGGATGTTTTAAGGAATGAATTATCCAACAGCATCCTTTCCTTACAACCAGAACCAGAAATACCACCAGAACTGCCTCCACCAAGACCACATGTCCGTTGCTGTTGATTTGCTCCTTAGGGACATAGTAAAAAAGATTCTTGGGAAGGGGGAAGAGTATCTGTTCAACTCTGCGCTACAATCATTCTGACAACTTCATGTCGCACTTTGTTATCCAAGTCAGAGCTCCACACTAACCTGTAAATATGCAAATATTTAATCCTATGTAGGATTCAACTATGTAACACATTACACACAACACACACACACACACACCCATACATTTGTATATTTCCTTCATTATCTCAGTGTTATAAATATTGTGTAGGCACTGGGGAAACTGCAGTACTCCTGATACAAAGGAGTGGGAGAAATGAAATCTATAATACTACAAATAAATGTTTTAATAGTTCTTGTCAATTATATTAAAATGGCAGAAATTATTCTGGTATGAAGAGAGTATTTGGTGCTTTGCTAACTATTTTAAAGATAAATTTGTAAAACTGAAGAATTTTTTGAATAAAGCTTCCCTAAGTCATGGTTTGTTTGTTTTTTTCTTTATTCAAAAGACTTTTTCAGCTGTAGCATCTTTGTAGCATTGGAGTTGTTCTGCAGCAAAGCAAAAATCCATTTGATTTCCATCCTTTAAAAAATATTTATTTAATAGTATGTTAATAATTATAGCCTATAACTAGAGTTAGAGATATTGGGCTTGACTTAGACCTAAGAGAACAATATTGCTGTCACAGTTCCTTAATGAACAGACTGTACAATATACTTTTAAGAACCACAGAGTTCAAGTAAAAGAGATGTATTTGAAACTATTACAGATGTTAAAATAACGCTGTTGTTCTAAGCAAATCCTGTTTAAAGGAATTTTTTGAAGATACCTTTCCTATATCAAGGAACATATATGTATTTGCCTGATATCTTGATCCTTTTTAATGGTAGAAACAAACAAACCCCCCCCCTTTTTTTTTAAGTGAAACTTAAGTTCTGTCCAGCATATACTGTATTCTATTTTTTGTTGGGGTGGATTGGGGGAGGAGTCTGATAATGAATTTGTGAACTCTATCTTTGGTATATCTTTTATTAAGCTGCACTTTGTTTAGTTAAAGTAAATAAGTAGTAACATATTTGAATAACTTTGAGTGTCTTGAATTGTCGTGGCATTGAAAAGCATTGTGGTCTTTCTAAACTAATGAAGTCCAAATAAAATTTTGTATTTATGAATGACAATGAAATTGCTGCCATTATTTGTGTTTATTATAAAATGTGTATATATAGTGATGGCTAAGTGAAAGCATCCTTTATGAAGAATAAATTTTGTATTTTAAATATGTTTTATACAGAAAAGTATTAGTCCTAGGAAGGACATGGATGTATGCGCTAATACTTCAAAATATCTGTAATTGCATTGAGTACTCCTTTCACCTATAAATAAACTTTACACCCAGCCACCCAAGAGATTCTGTGGCTGAAAAAGTCATCACTTGGTGGTCAACCGTGTTTTCTGGTTCAAGCCTACCTCCCCAGCCATGTTACAGTGAGTACTCCCCCTCGCACACTCTCACCGCTGTTCCTCACAGATAACACTCCATTTCCCATCTCCACACCTTTGCACATGTTGTCCCCCTCATGCCTGGAATGCATTGGCTCTTCACCTCTGCACTTAACAATCTCTGATTTCCTTTAAAGCTCATCTTCAGTGCTGCCTTCTCTAAGGCTTTTCCTGATCACCCCACTGCCAATGCCTTCCCCCGCAAAAAGATCATGTACTTGTTTTGCATGTTTTTGTATGTACTTACATGTGTACATGTAATGTCCTCTCTCTGTAGAATGTAAGCTCTTGGAGGGCAGGAACTATTTCACTTGTCTTTGTAACCCCAACACACTTAGCATACTGCCTTGTATATAGGGAGTTAATAAATGCTTGTTAACTGACACCTTGGTGTCATCTTTGATTTTTCACTCTCATCTCCTCCACATATCGAGTCAGTTGCCAAATTTTGTCACATCCTTCTCCACAACATTACTCTGATAGATATAGATATAAATACATCCCTTGCACTCAAAGCCACATCAAACCCTCATCACTTCTAACCTGGGTTATTGCGATAGCCTCCTCCTAATTAGTCTCCTCATTTCGACCCATCCCCTATGCAACTGTCAAAGTGACTTTTACTAGGGCAGCTAGGTGGCGCAGTGGATAGAGCTCTGGTTTTGGAGTCAGGAGGACCTGAGTTCAAATTTGGCCTTGGACACTTGACACTTACTGGTTGTGTGACCCTGGGCAAGTCACTTAACCCCAATGCCTAGCCAAAAAAAAGTGACTTTTACTAAAGAGCTGACCTGGCTATGTCTACTCCATCCCCACTCAATATCTAGGGCTTCCATATTACCTCTAGGATCAATTATAAACTCTAGTCTGGCATTTAAAGCTCTTCTCAGCCTGGTTTCCTCCTATTTTTACACATTTCGTACAAAAAACTTAACTCCATGCACTTTGGTCTAGCTGTAGGGTTTGAACCAGGTGGCACAGTGGTTGGAGTGCTAAACTTACTTTCAGGAAGACCTAGATTTGAATCCTGTCTCAGCCACTGACCCTGTGCAAGTCACTTAACGTCTCAGCCTTAGTTTCTTCATCAGTAAAATGGGAAAGATGGCATCCACCTCATAGGGTTATAGTGAGGATTAAATGAGACAGCATGTAAAACACCTTTCAGCCTTATGTAAATGCTAATCACATTGGTCTATTTGCTGTCCCTTCCGCAATCTCAATGGTTTCTAGTAACTTACAATATTCAGAACTCATATTTAATATGAGAAAACTGAAGACCATAGCAAAATGACTCATGCCCAAGGTTACATAGCTTGCAGAAGTGGGATTCAACCACAGGTCATCTGCATACAAATCCAGTATTCCTTCTACAATACCCTGCATAACCATTAAGGAACAAACCACCAACCTAATTCCAAGACTGAGGCTTGGATATCAGCTCCTGCTAAGTATATCTTGTAGAGGATACAAGGAAAGAAAAGACAGGTCTGTCCCACCCCACCTGTCTCCTGCCTGATCTCAGCCTCCTGTGGGAAAAGCAGTGCCATTCCATCATAGCTGTGAAGGTGAAGGGAGAGAGGGCCTTTCATTCAATTTCCAGCCTGGTCGTCTTCCTCAAGGAAGGAGAGTTATCATCACTCCTGCTCCAAGCCCTTGCTCCTCCCAACTGTCCATCCTGAGACTGTAATACTACTGACTTTGAAAATCTTTGTAAATTTTCACTTAATGATTAACGGTTCTTACCTGGTCCTACCTTCCCTTTCCCAGTGATTCTGAACCCTATGCAGGTCATCATCCAAACCCCATTTCCCATTACTGATTCCTTCTCCTGTTCCCCTCAAACCCTCCTTCCCCCAAAGTCTCAAAACAAAATCTACCAAACACTGTGCCTTCTGGAATGCCTGTTCCATAGTCAATAAATTCTTTCATCTTATTCCTTTCCCGATCTTAACATCTTCTGGTTCACACTGAGGCCTGGCTTCTTCCTGATGACGTGCCAGCCTCTTTGGCCACCCCATTTAGCACTGGTTGTGCTTTCACTCACAGGTCAATTTTGGGGACTTGGAGTACTTGTGGCCCAGTAAAGTTTAGAGCAATAAGTATTCTGGTGATGCCGAATTGCTGCAATCATAGAATGCCATTCTTTTATTCAAGGGTCAAGTATTTATCATGTGGCTTATTCATTTTGTTTGTGATCATTTTAGTCTGCATTTCTGCTTTTTGTCCACTTACTAACTTATTGGTAACTCCAAAAAATAGCAATCTAAAAAAAAATTCTCATTGCAAAATTAAAAAATTTTAGAATGATTGAGCTAGAAAGGATGTCAAGAATTGTTAGTCCATTCCTTTAATTTTACATGTGAAGAAACTGACAGAACTTTCCTGATATCTCTGTGGTCAAGAAGGTAATTAATGAGAGAAGTAGGACTTGAACTCAGGTCTCCTGCTTTTCAGTCTGGTACTTTTTTTGACTATGTCTGTTTTACTGTTTGAAGTTCATAGATTTGATGGGTTGTTTGTTTTATTTTATTTTTTAGGTCCTTTTTGTTTTCTGAGGTTTAGTTTTAACAATAATGATAGTTTGCACTTACATAGTTATAATTCTCAAGCACTTTCACAGATACTGTCTATATCGCAGGTCATTGTGAAGATAAATGAGATATATGAAGTACTTTGTAGAACCTTATAATTTGCACCTTATTTTTAGTTATCTTTCCTATGATCTCATTTGAAACACGCAGTAATCCTTATGTGGTGGGCAGGGCAGTTATAAAGCTACTTCTTCATTATCTGGGTGAAGAGAAGGGACTAGAATTGCAGAAAGAGCAATGGAAACCAGCATTGGATCATTGGATTACATTTTGCTGCCATGGAATCCAATCTAATCCAATCCAATAAACATTTAAACAGTGCCTGACACTGTGCTAAACCTAAACCCTAAGAATACAATTAATAAAAAAAAAGATAGCCCCTGTCCTCAAGGAGCTTATAATCTAAAGGGGAAGACCACACAAAAGGAGGCAGGAAAGTAGAGGACACCATGGGGTAACCTGTAGGAAAGGATCTTGCTCATGACATTGAAACCAGGCAGAGCAGCACATATAAAGTGGAGCGGGATTCCGGACTGCAGGAACTAGGGAGGAAATTGCTAATATTCAGTCCCCATAATTACTTAAAAAGGAAAAAAATCCTCATGAGGGAAATGGGGAGTCTTACAACCTCCATTTCCCAATCCTTTTCTTACTTTAGACTTCTGGTTATTTTTGTATGCTTTTTTTGTTAGTTGGAGTTTGAGGAGTTTAAATAATTTTTGTTAAGTGGTTAAAATATGTGAAGCAGGGCTGAACAGGAGTGGAAGGATAAATGCTGCTTCATGATATAATGAAAGAATTAGAGATCATTATTACTGGTGTTCCCGCATCCTACCATGTAAGGTTTAGCAATCACATTCTGTTAAGATGGGTTGTCGTTTTTGTAATAGTGACTCCCTGTTGTGTCCGCTTATCAAAAAGCTTTACTATTTAAAGGAGTATTCACAAAAAAAGTACTGCTTAAGACAGGTCAGCACTTGTTATTAAGAAATCCTTCTTTGGCCTAGAATGTTATAATAGGATTTTACCAATAATTAGCAGCAATTCAAGTAGGACCCCTAACCCAGCCCACCATTCCAGTTATTAATAATAATAATAGTGTATGTTCAGTCATTTCAGTCGAGTCTAACTCTTCATGACCCCATTTGGTATTTTCTTGGCAAAGTTACTGGAGTGTTTTGCCATTTCCTTCTCCAGGTCATTTTACAGATGAGGAAACTGAGGCAAACAGGGTGAAATGACTTGCCCAGGGTTACACAACTAGTAAGTGTCTGAGGCCAGATTTCAATTCGGGAAGAGTTCCAAGCCCATACTGAGCTAAAATGAGGGGACTCCAAGAACTTTTTTAGCCCTAATTCTATGTTCCTGGGATCACACTCCACCCCCTAAGACACTTAACTGGACAATCACTTAACCTCAGTTTCCTCATCCATAAAATGAGAAGGTTGGACATGATGATTTCTAAAGTCCCTACCATCTCTGAATCTACAATCTATGAAAAAAGGGAGAAGGCTTGATTCCACAGAGTACAAAGAACCAAACTAGGGGCAGCTAGGTGGCACAGTGGATAGAGTACCAGTCCTGGATTCAGGAGGATCTGAGTTCAAATCTGACCTCAGACACATAACACTTAGTAGTTATGTGACCCTGGGCAAGTCACTTAATCCCATTGCCTAACCAAAAAAAAAAAAAAAAAAAAAAAGAACCAAACTACAAGTTTCTAATGGTATAATACTTTAGTGTAAAGACATCGAACCATAATGGATAGGTGTTTGAATCCTTCCTCAAACATCCTGGATATCATGGGCAAGTCATTTAACCTCTGGTCAGTTTCTTCATCGGTAAATTGAAATAGCAATGCTTGCACTAGCTATCTTAAAGGATTATTGCTAGGGAAGTGCTTTGCAAAATATAAAGATATATGTGTATACACATATACATGTATATATATACATAATCATTATTATTGTTCTACAGATTTCAGGCCAAGGGTAACCAGTTATTCCATCGTTGCTACTTTGCGTGGGTGGAGCGGGGGAAAGAAATGATAGATCTGGAGCTTTGGGTACCGAAGGGATTTCTTTTTAATGTGGCCACACATCACAGATAGTTCTGCTCCATATAAAGGAGTTTCATTCCCAGGAGATTTTTTAATAAAAGAATGTATCACTCTAAGCTTTCCAGGGTGTGAGTCAGTATTTGGTAGAATAATAAATATACCGAGAAGAATTGTCAATAAAGACTATATGATTTTGAGCTGAAAGGGACTCAAATTCATTTAGCTTAGCCTTCATATTTTAAACTTGAAAGAGGCAGGAATTCAGGGAGAAATGACTGCAGACTAGATGTAGAACTAGAAATGTCTACAGAAATCAATCCCTTATTTTTTTTTTGGTTTAAATTTATTTAGTTAGTTTTAGTTTTCAACATTCACTTTTATAAGATTTTTAGTTCTAAATTCCACCCTTCCCCACTCTGATATAGGCTATACATGTACAATCATATTAAACATATTTCTATATTAGTTATATTGTGAAAGAAGAATCAGAACAAAAGGGAAAAACCATGAGAAAGAAAAAACAAGAAGCCAAAAGAGAAAATTGTGTGCTTTGATCTGCATTCAGACTCCATAGTTCTTTCTCTGAATATGGATAGCATTTTCCATGATCAATCCCTTATTTTGCAGATGAGAAAACTGAGGCTAGAGAAGGGAAGAGACTTACTCAAGGTCATTAAGTTGAGCAGAGATTCCTAATTCACTACTGATAAAACACACCAGGTAGGGAAGGCTTCATAGAGGAAGTAGGGCTTCAGCTGGGTCTTGAAAGGTAGCTTGGTGAGAAGGGACCTCCCTCCCCCTTTTCTGACAAAGGTAGGGGATTAGGTGAGTGGAACACAGCATGTAATGTCAGACTTTCTTGATATGCTGGTTAGCATTGCAAAATGTTTTCCCTTTTAAAAAAAAAAAAGGAATGGCCAGTTTAGATAATTTTGAATGTCGGGATTGTAAATTTTTACTTTATCTCCTATGCACACTGAGGAGGATTGCAGTAGGTAAAACAGGATGGATGAAATGCAGAGGGGCAAGAATGGAGACAGAAAGAGAAGTCAGGGAATTCATGTAAGAGTTCAGAGGAGAGGTGCTGAGAGCCAGAACTGGGGTATACAGTTGGAATGGAATTTGTTGTTTAGTTACTTCAGTCCTGTCCAACTCTTTGTGACCCCATTTTGGGGTTTTCTTGGCAAAGATACTGGAGTGGTTTGCCATTTCCTTCTCTAATTCATTTTACAAATGAGGAAAGTAAGGCAAACAAGGTTAAGTGACTTGCCCAGGGGCACACAGCTATTACTAAGTGAGTGAGGCCAGATTTGTACTCAGGTCTTCCTCACACCAGGCCCAGCACTCTAGAAGACAGATACAAAGGATATTATATAGCAACATCAACAATGCCAGAAACAAATTAAAATGTAATTGGGAAATATTTAACAAAATAAACCAAAATACAATAGAACACAGATAATGTTAATATGTGGTTTCTTAAGTCAATATGTTGCCTGCTGGGATCCTTATCTATGGTTTAATGGCGCCAATATCTATTTAAGGTTGATACCAGTGGACTAGAGGAAGTGACAATAGATTGAATGTGATATATGTGAGTAAATTTCAAGGTTTAGAAGTTGGAGAATGGTAAGGCTACAAACAAAATGGAGCAGGTAAGGCGAGGTACAGTTTGGTGAGGAGGGGAATGATGAGGTCAACTTGGGACCACTTACATTTCTTTCCTAGCTTCACTTAGGTAGAGATTCTCAGAGACAAGATTCGAGCTCACATTTTGCTAACTCAAAGTCCCATACTCTGTCCACTACAACAGTTACATCAAACTGTAATAGAAATGGGGGCCCCTGTGGGCTGCATGTTGACTTAGAAAACTACATTAACATTATCTATGTCTTATTGTATTTTTATTTATTTTGTTAAATATTTCCCACTTGCATTTAATCTGGTGTGCTCAGGAGTGTTGACTTCTTTGCACTACAACATGCTGTCTCATTTTTGTAGTGCTTTAAGGCTGGCAAATCCCTTTACAAATATTATCTGATTTTTAACTTCATAACAACCCTGGGAAGTAGGTGCTATTTGTTATTCCCATTTTTATAAATGAAGAAACAGAAGTTAAGTGATTTGCCCATGGTCACCCAGCTAATAAGTAGCTGAGGCAGGATTCTTGGAAGCCAGGTCTTCCTGGGTCCTGATAGTGCTCTATCTGTACCACCTACAATAATAAAACTGTTACTGTACTTTAGAAAATTAAATTATTAAAATTTTCACCTTATCTAGCCCAATAAACCATTAGTACATTCTTATGTAGACCCAGTTCCTGATGATATTTTCAATTTCTATAGTTGATCCTAAAGTGAATGAATCCTAAAAATATACTTGAGTGATACTCAAGTGTATTTTTAAATAGTTAATGAATTTTTATGTGATGAATTTATAAATTTAAATAACTTTTAAAATAATGAAGTGACCATGTCAGCATTATCTGACCTAAGAATATCTAATTTATTTTTTAAATTTTGGAAGAATTATATTTGAAATGTCCTAACGATATGGAAAAATTTTGACTTGCACATGTAATAATGTCAACTGTCCATTAGGTGTTGCTAAAGTACTAACAAAAATGTTAGGCAGCACAGCGTTCATTGCAGTTTGCAAGTGTATTTCATTTTAGAATCTTTTCTAAATTATTTATAGACTAAGATCTTTGAAATAAAAAGTGTTTTCAACTAATACTAGAAATAATACATGGTTAAAGGCATAGTCCATATGAATAGTATTTTTAGAGATGTTTAGAATGTGTGAAATTTCAAACATACTTTCAATATTTCAAGGATCTGCTTTTGTCAGCGTGGACACTCCCCTGTGTGGTGCAGATTGCAACCCCTCTAAAGCTTTAATGAGGAGTCTTTGGCAATTACTATGACCAAAAAAAATTAATCACCCTCCAGCCAATCTGGTGATGAATCTGAAGAGCCAGACTTAGATGGGCTTATGAAACACACACAGACCATCAATGAGCCATCAATGTAATCAAAAAGTTGAACTTTACTGGAAGATTGCAAATAACTGGATTGGGAATTAGGAATAACTCATAAAACAGTGGAAAGATGCATTGTGGGTATATATTGGTAATAGCATTTTATCAATGATCACTAACACACACACAAAGTGATGTAATTAAAGCATTTTAGAGGATGAGAAAGGACATAGACCAGCTGTGTAGTTGCAGAATCATAAAATTTTAAAGAAGAAAGGGACCATCTAGGCCACCATATTTAAAAGAGAGCAGTGAGAATAAGAAACAATACACAGACAGCTGAGTGACAAAGTGGCGCCCTTGAGATAGTGAAAGAAACAGAAAAAAAGGACTGCAACAAGGCATCTCTTCTACTGGCAGAGCTGGGGCACCATCATCTACATGAAGCTTTTCTGCTCCCCATAGCTGCTGGTGTCTTTCCCTCACAAGTTCCTTGCATTTATTTTGTAAATGCAACATATGTATTTTTCTCTTCCCCAATAGAGGGTACCTTTCTTGACAGTAGAAACTATTTAACTGGTGTCTTCTTATCAAGTGGCTGCCACATGGCAGACACATAATGAATGTTTATTGCTTGCTTCATAGAATTCAGGTCTCTTTATTCCCAGACCAGTGCCCTTTCTAGGACATCATGCTGTCTTTAATAATAATGTGAGAAAAACCCTTTTTGATAAAAGCAAATCAGCTTTGTTATACCGCTTTAGTAATGTCTAAGCATTACTTTAGAAGGAAATAATTTTATTTCTTGAAAATGTCTGGCTGCAGTTTTTAAGTACTGTAATAAAAGCCACCATTTACATAGAGTATTTAGGAGCTCTTTCCTTCCAATAGCCCTATGAGGAAGGTGAGGCCAGTATTACTAACCCTATTTTGTAGAATGATAGTTTCATAGTCAGAGGAACTGAATTCAAATCCTGACTTTCTTGCTACCTATGCGATCTTGGGTAAATCATTGAATGTCTCTGTGTTTCAGTTTCGTCATCTCTAAAACAAAGGGCTGAACGACACAATCTGTGAGATCCCTTTCAGTTCTAACTCTTTGTAACTGTCAGAGATGAGATTAAAACCAAGCTCTTCGGACCCCAAAACTAGTGCTTTTTTCCCTACTGTCTTTTATACCAATCCCAAAGAATAGTTTTCAATCAATTATATTTTGACTATTGGGAGGGTCAGTTCTGGGAGGCAAGGATCCTCTCTACATTCCTAAGTGCCTGCCATTGTATAGTCACTGCACAATCTCTGGTAGCATCTTCTAAGGATATTTATAGAGTATGTTTAAAGAACACCAACTCCATCTCCCTTTAATTATCACTGAACTCCTATAAGTCCTAGAGGGACTTAAAGGCAATGTTTTTATATTCTGGTCTACAGGATTCAACAGAGCTCTTTAGGAGGTGCACATATGGTTAATGACTTCCCTAATAGGCCCAATCTGGCAAGAAGAATTTATTTATATTGGTTCACAATTTTGCAAACAATAATATTGATCCTGCTCTGGAAAAGAATGTACAGTATGAGTTTACTTTTCACTCAACTCATTAGAAAATGAATGTACATCCATGAATTGGGAAATAATTTGGCAAATTGTGGCATGGGAGCATAATGAAATATTCTTTGCCCTGTAAGAAATGAAAAATTCAGAAAAATACTTCAGGCTGAAGTAAGCTGAACCAGGAGAACAAAGTATATGATGACTACAATAATGTAAATATAAATACAAAAACACAACTGAACACAAAATAAATGTAAAGACCCATTTTGTATCTAGACATCAGATAAGTATAGATGCCAAATGTGGTAGATGGGAAGGCAGTTGCTATATTAGTTGGTATTCTTAAGAGTTCTAATTCATCTGATAATGACAATATTATAAAGACAAAACTATTTGAAAGACTTAAGAATTCTGATTAATGGAAAGACCAACCATGATTCCAAAGGCCTGATGATGATATATGCTACCTATCTCTTGACAGAAAGGTGATGCACTCCAGGTGCATGATGAAACTTTTTTTCATCATGACCAATCAGGAAATTTATTTTACTTGATTATTTCTTCTTTTTCTTTTTATTAGGAATGAGAATGAGAGAAAATAGATTTTTATTCATTAAAAAATGTAGGGAGGGAGAGTTCAAGTAGTGGAGATGGGGAATAAGTGTATAAGAAATGATTGTGGTATTAAAACAGATACATTTTAAAAATAAATTTAATTTATTGACTTTTAAAAAAGGAAATCCATTTGTACTCAAATAAAATACTAATTGTCACTTAGTCCAGAGCTGACTCTACTTTTCTCCAGAGTTCTTTCAATGTGACTCTATGTGATGTAGAGGGGAGACCTTCAAGGTCAGCTGAGGTTTCTATTGGAATGACTGTTTGATGAACATCTCTATCTATACTTGGATGTATCTGGGATCTCCTTCATGTATGCACTCTCTCCAGTGGCACAGATGAGAAACTTGTCCATGCCTCTTATCCAGGAAAACTCTTGCCCCTGCAGTTTTCCAATATATCCTTCCTTCTTCTCACTTCTTGATATTGTGTGGATGCCAGTGAATCACACTGACCACTCCTGACTATTGCTATGTACTCTAAGTATTCATATTTATAAGATTATAGAACCAACTTGTAGATAGAGCCCTGATTTCTTGTCACCTGAATTCTTTTTCAATTACCTAAAGGTATGGATGGTTACTAAAAACACCAGAATTTCCAGCCCATAATCAATCCAATTCAATAAGCATTTATTAAACACTTTCTTCTATGCTCAAGGCACTGGGTATACAAGAAAAAAAACAAAAGATAGTCTTGCCCTCAAGAAGCTTATCTCCTACTCTCCTACTAGGGAGGATATTTGTAAAGAGGTAAATAAATACAAAACAATTTTCGAAGGGAGAGAGCTAACAATTAGGGGGATCAGAAAAGGCTCCCAGTAAAAGAAAGTGATTGCTGAGCTAAGCATTGAAGAAAGCCACAAGGAATCTTGCCTCAAAGGGCAGATTTAATGAAACCAAGACAATCTGAAGAATCAAATAACCTCCCCTATTTCTCAATATTTTTTTTCTGAAATTAAGACAATTTTTCATAGTTTTCCTATTTGTATCTTTTTTAAAAAAACTTGTATTGGCTATAGCCAATGTACGTTTAAATAAAATTTATTATTATACATGGTAGAAAGGGGAAGATATGTTTCCATTATCCTAAATTCAAGCTATATAAAAAGCTCTGCCTTTCAGTGTGTCTTTTGATATAAAATTTCCAGTCTCCTTATCTTCGTTGGCCACAGAACAATGTTAGCAAGGTTCAGTTTCAAACACAGTCCTAGCTTTGTCCAAGCTGCTCCCTGGTTAGCTGAGACTCCCATCTTCTTTCTCCAGTCTACTGGGGATGAGTTATGTTACAGGTTTTTTCCTGGCTTCTCCAAGGTGAGATCTTGGGGCTCAGACTTGCTGTAAGATCATAGATTTAGAATTGGAGAGGAAATTAGAGTCTATCTCCTTTTTGCAGATGAGGAAATAAATGCCAAAGAGGTTTAAGTGATGACTTTGCAGAATATACAGGTAGTTAAATAGCAAGTCACATTTGAATCCAGGTTTTCTGATTTCAAATCCAGCCCTCTTTCCACTCAGCTTCTGCCTCTTGCTGACTCTTCTACCCGCAAACAAGCTCATCTGTATCTAATGCTTGACTAGATCACTTTTTCCTTCTCTTCCTTTTATTTATACCTTCCTTTTCTTTCTTTTTTTCTTCCTTTTTTTTTTCTTTCTGTCTTTCATTTTTTTTCTTTTCTTTCTTTTTTATTCAGCTCAATTCAATTAGGTGTTAATAACCCCAATAAGGTGTTAATAACCCCAATAAGGTGTTAATAACATCAATAAGGTGTTAAGATGGATGAGAAGTAGCCTGGGATAACAGAGAGAATTCAGGACTGGGAGCTGGGAAGACCTAATTTAAAACCTAGCCTCTGATTCTTATCAGCTGTGTGGCTATCTCTACGGAGGCTCTTTGAGCCTGTTTTCTCTGCTGTAAAATAAGGGCAGCAGTACCTATAATACCCACTTCAAGAGCTTATTGTGAGGCTCAAATAAAATAATGCATGTAAAACCCTTTGCAAACTTTAAAGCACTATATTAAGGCCAGTGATTATCAGGTACCTTATCCAGGAGAAAATGGGGAGTCATTGAAGATTTTGAATAGGAGAGTCACCAGAATTTTCCCCTTGGAACTGCAGTGTATAAAGCAAAATCTCAGTTAACTCAGGTTCCCTGATAACATAAAAATCAATTTCTCTTCAACCTTATAATTCTTTCTCTTCTTTTAGATTCCTTTTCTCTTGTGACTCCCACCCCTGTTCTCTCCCCTTTCCCCAAAGTGCTCAGTGACTTCTCTGTCCAATATCCCTTCCTTGCAGTTAGCCCATCCCCTACTGCATGTCAACCACTGCAGCTGCCTGACCCTCCCTCCCATTAAGGCAATCTAGAAAACAGGCCCAGATTCCGCCTGCCTGGGGAGGCTAAGTGTCATGTTGCCATGGAAACTGGCAGCCTGGCCCAGGGGAGTACCAAGCCAGCCATCTCTGTGTCATGTTGCCCGGGTAATGTGGCCAGTCGCTGGTGCTGCCCAGACAGCTGACCCTTCCTTTGTGTTGCAATGAAATAGAAACACTTAGCAAGCTTTTGGCCCCTGGAGAAGCCCCCATTACAGGGCCAACTAGGGAGATTTCACCAGGTCCTTTTCTAGTCTGCCTTCATGAAGAGTAATTAATTAGGTGGTGGGGTGGGACAAGGCAGTAATTCCCATGACAGAGTTAACCCTATGGAAACTCATTAATGACCTTCTTATTTGCTAAATCCAATACCCTCCCCCTCGAATTAGCAAAAGGCATTTATTAAATGCCTACTATGTGCTGGACATCAGGGATACAAAGACAGAAATGAAACAGCTGCCTTCAAAGAGCTTACATTTTATTTGGGTGCCACAGTGAAGAACTAGACATTTCCTCCCATCTTCACCATCCTCATGACCTCTCAAACCTCAGCAAAATAAGATTAAAGGAGCAATCCATGGCAGCAGCCTCTAGTCTACGAGGAACAAGAGCTATCATAAGGTAACAGCTTAGTAAGTGAACAGCAGAGAAGGCTAGTGAGGTCCCCTAATGAGACCCCTAAGGAGGTCACTGTGCAGCCCTGGGCCAGGGGGGAGTTTGGAGAAGGGGGAGGCTTCTGGAGGACCGGCGATGTGCTTCATGGTCCACCTTGGGTGCCACCTCCTCTGTGAAGTCGTCCTCCACCTCCGTTTAAAAGTCATCTTGCCTTCAATCCTCCTCAAAATTCAAATTTCTCACAGCATTTTCTCTTCAAAGTACCTTTCTTTCCTTGAAACATAGTTAATTATCGGTTGCTGCTGTTCGGTTGTTTTTCAGTCATGTCCAATTCTTCATGACCCCATGTGGGGTTTTCTTGGCAAAGATACTGGAATGGTTTTCCATTTCCTTCTCCAGCTCATTTTTCAGGTGAGGAAACAGAGGCAAATGGGGTTAAGTGACTTGCCCAGGGTCATATAAACTAGTATGTGTCTAAGATTGGATTTTAACTTAGGAAGAGGATTTAGAAAGCCAGATATTAATATTATCTATTTTTATTTATTTTGTTAAATATTTCCCAATTACATTCTTATCTGGGTTGGCAGCATTCAGGAGTGTTGTGGACCTGCATGTTATCCTCAGCACCATATTTGACACTTCTGGCCTAGAACTCTCAGAAGTGGAGTGATTTGCCCAGGCTCCCAAAAATATTAAGTGTCAAGGCAGGACTTGAACCTCGGTCTTCCTGGTTGAGAAGCAAGGTTTCTATCCACTATATCACACTGCACCATGCTGCTCCCTCCTATCGACCCCAATATAAAAAAAAATAGGTGTTTTTAAAAATGTGTGGAATTGAGATTAAGTTGACATTAAATTGAGATTAATTGACATTAAAAATGTGAAGAATTTAAGGGAAAAAATATGTTTATCATCAAGGAAACTCGGTGGACTGCCTTCAGAATACGATCAGCAAAAAGAGACCATTTAATCCCTATTTCCCACTTGACATTCCTCTCTGGAGATTGGAGAATAGAGGAAAATTTTTTAAAAAGCAACAGTGAGCTTTTGGATCAGGAAAAAAAAAAACAAACCAGTAGCCATTATCTCTGTTGTGTAGCGCATAACTCTGGGATCATTCTCCCAACCCACACTTGGACCAGCAGGTACAGTCTGGAGAGCAAGGTTAGCTACTGCTTCCCTCAGGGTTCTAGAAGCAACCCCAGGGGCTGTGAAGACAGGGCTGTCAGTATTAATACTATCATTCATGATCTGGTATCCTTCACCCAATATCAATCAACAGGGAATATCTCCCCAATATCATTTAACCAATAAGTAGGAGTAAACTTTTGCAAAGGAGCATTTACTGAGAAGGTATAGCAAAAATCCAAGGATGACAATCTCCCAAACCAGAAGCATACTTTCTTCCACCACCATGGTCCTTACAGAGAGTAGGCTCAAACCTTAAGTGGTTGCTGGAAAACATCCCACTCCCTGGGAATAGCATAGCTGATGGACTATAGTCCTTGTTTGTAGGGCTCGGTGTCTTGGCTTATGGGTTGGTTCACTTCACGATTGGGTCAAGCCAGTCCTGGCTCTGGTTGCAGTGGAGACTGACCTTTGATGGCTGCTTGAAGCTCACAACTTGGTCCATTCCATTTCCTTATACTCCTTCACCCAAAATAAGGAAGGAATAAAACACAACAGAAACAAACAAACAGAGACATCTTGATTTCACAGACACATGAGTGAGTGTGAGGAGGTAAGGCAGCGGCAGCAGGTTACTGACACTTCTGATGCTGCTGTCTCTCCCTCCCCTTACAACATTGCTTGCAGAGAGAGACAGAGAACAGAGAGAGCAGAGAGGAAGGGAGGGAGAGAGGGAGGAAAAAAGAG